>NW_008795036.1:636880-658994 GCF_000699145.1 Aptenodytes forsteri
ATCATTAAGGTTGGAAAAGACTTCTAGGATCATCGAGTCCAACCGTCGACCCAACACCACCATGCCCACTAAACCATGTCCCTAAACACCTCATCTACGTGTCTTCTAAATACTTCCAGGGATGGTGACTCAACCACTTCCCTAGGCAGCCTGTTCCAATCCTTGACAACCCTTTCGGTGAAGAAATTTTTCCTAATATCCAATCTAAACCTCCCCTGGTGCAACTTGAGCCCATTTCCTCTTGTCCTATCACTTGTTACTTGGGAGAAGAGACCGACACCCACCTCGCTACAACCTCCTTTCAGGTAGCTGTAGAGAGCAATGAGGTCTCCCCTGAGCCTCCTTTTCTCCAGGCTAAACAACCCCAGTTGTTTAGCATCAGATATCTGATATCGCATCAGAGGTATTCCCCAACCTACGAAGAACTTCATGAGGAACTTTAGCAAGTCTTTCAAAATATCCCATTATTACTACAACTAACTATGAACGATGGGGGAGGCAGATAACTCACATTCAAGTGAGGAAGTGGTGGACCCAATTGCAAAGCAAAAGATGCAGTCTGAGGTGGACAAGAGAAACCTCAAGAACAAAAAAACAGTGTGGAAAGTGGCCCATCTCAAGTGTATGCAGGCAGATAAGGAAGGGCCGAGAGGACAGCAACATGGCAGAAGCTCTCACTTTTTTTCTTGGGTAACCAGCACGAGTAGGTGCCGATTTGAACTACCTGTTCACTAATGCATGTAGCATGGGAACAAAATAATGTTCATGGGAACAAGAAATTAGAGCTCTGTGTGCAGTTACAGGGCTACAGTCTAACTGGGATGACAGAAATGTGGTGGGACAGCTTAAAAGACTGGAGTGCTGCAATGCATGGATACAGGTTCTTCAGGAAGGACAAGCCAGGAGGGCTGGATGGGGAGTTACCCTTTAAAGTGAAAGAGTGGGAATGCGTTGCCATAGGATGGCTGATGAGACAGTTGAGAGCATTTGGGTTAGGATTAGAGGGCTGATCAACATTGTGGCAGATGTCTCCTGCAAACTTCCTGATAAGGAACAAGTTGATGAGACTTTCTTCTGACAACTGGAATTAGCCTCATCTTTGCAAGCCCTGGTCCTCCCTGGGGGAGGGTTAGGGTTAGGGAGATTCTATGATTCACACATCCCAATATCTGCTGGAATGGCAACACAGCAGGGCAGGGGCATTCCAGGAGATTTCAACACTGTCTCCAATAATATCCTCACAGACAAAATGGTGACTAGGCAGGGTGGTCAGACACTTCAACAACTTGACCAGAGATGCTGTGCAGTCTCCATCCTTGGAGATACTCAAAGGTGAGTATCTAGCCAAAGGTCATCTAGCCAAGGTGCTGAGCCACCTGCTCTATTTGACCCCACTTTGAGCACAAGTATAGGACTAATTGACTTCCAGAGGTCCCTTCCAAACTCAGTTCTCTGATTTTATAATTGTATATAATGGATTTACACAAGAGCAGGACTGTCCAAAGGGCTGCTGACAGGCACAGGCAGAACAAACTAGCATACTACCATGGGTTTGCAGAAAGCTATGCTTCCTGGCTCATATAACAGAGTATGGAATCACGATTCACAATGTAAATCACTAGGAGTGAAGATCAGCATAGCAGGCTTCCCTGATGGATACTGGAGAAATGTTAGAGGGTCCTGAAGAAATTCTAAATACACATGGAAGATGTTCCCCACAGACATTATGGCTTCTATAGTAAGAACTCTGGAATTTAAGTTATAAATGAGATATAAGCATAAAATTCAAATATATAATTGTGATGTAGCTGGGTGTGAGGGCTGTACCCATGTGCACACCCAGTGCACTTGGTCATTAATTTCCATTAATTAATAGCAAGGAACTCCCTTGCTAGCATCAGCATAGATGAGGCAAAGGACAGACCTGAGAAAAGGTAATTGAGCTACGTGCCTTCACAACAAAGCATTTCACTAATTGGTACAGGAGTTCTCCAGATGAGAATTTCAGACAGTTCCACAGAGTCCTCCAGGCAGTTCCTATGATCCCTAGGCCAACTGATAAGCACTACTTATATGCTTCAATATGTTGATTAACATGCTGAGTTAATCAGACAGCTGATTAACTTGCTGTCTCAGAGACTCCAGGGCAGTTTCTGCTGCAGAAATGACCAAACTACACATAGAAACTCTTCGTGCAGATGCAGCAATGGTCATGTACAAAATGTTGTACACTGTTAAGATACTTAAAGTAAGTTTTGTATACAGTTAAGTTCTGTTTGGGGGTGTGTGTTATTTTTAAGTACTCCATCCAGGAGTGAAACAGTTCCAACACAAAATAAGCAAAGCACTTTTGCAGAGGTAGACAGCCAAATTTCTGATGCCTGCTTAAATGTCTCTTCCACAGTGAAGGAAAGAATCATGTCCAGGACAAAAATGAACACACAAACTGAGGCAATGAGAAAATTTAATTCTACTGAGGCCAAGCCTGAGGGAAAAAAGAGAGATCTATATTCAATATGCTGGAGACAAGCTATGTTGCTAACTGCTGAAACTGTGCCTATACAAATTTTCCTAAACAATGTCCATGAATTCCACTTAAGAGAGAGCTCTTGGAAAATGATCCTCTGACAAATGCAGCCTATAAGCCTGGTAACTATAAAATACAGGCAGATGACAGGACTGAGAGAGTAGGTTGGACAGCAACAAATGGACTAACACTAGTGATGCTAGATCAATACAGGGTGATTCAGATTGCCTAAAAACTAATTTGAAGGCTAATGGAGACACCCTGGGCAATATTACAGGGAAGCCAGTAGCAAATATGACCCTTCAGAAGCCAGTCTACAACATAAAGCTGGTGAGTAAAACTCTCCAAGAAAAAGAAACCTGAGAGAAACGAAAATTGGAATCCAGTTTGGTTATATATATTGAGAGTGAAATTACAGAGGTATGGAGAAAGGAAGAGAAAATCCAGATTTGTACTTTTTTATTTTAACTCTGAAATAATAAGGGCAATATGATGCACCATTATCTTATTCTGGTGTAGTCCAAGATTTGTACATGGAAGTCAACATAGTCACTAACAAATATGTGATATAGAACTGAAATAATATAATGGAGAATGTAGTCAATATGCCCAGGTTCATTAGGATCCAACCAAAGCAGGCTTCTCATTTGAGCTGCAACTTACCTACCATTCATATCATCTCTCTTTGAGACCCTCTAGTGGACAGCCAGCACAGGGCATTCAAAAGGCAACAACTAGTTCTGTTCTTAAAAGCAGCTTTATTCTTCATTTCTACTTAAATAGTAAACAGAATAGCACTTTTCTGGTAGCACTCAACAAAACAGTGCCTTCTAGGCATTCCTCAGTTATTTACAATTCTTACACTGTTTCTCCAATAGGTCTAGTCTTCGTAAGTGAGGAGACTGAAAAATGTGTCCTCTACAAAGTTCAGCAGAGCACTATGCACCGTTCCTCATAACTTCTCCAATAGCTGCACTATGTTTAAAAATCACAAATCAAACTTCCTTTACTACACAAAGTAGTTTGAAAAATAAAAACAACATGATGATTTCTGACTCTGTTTCTAGAACCTGAAACTGAAAACCCTAAAAAATGAATAGGTTCATCAGTGTCAAGATAATTATATATTCTATGAAAGTATATTCTCTACATTCCCTTCCAGTGACAGCTTACAGCTGGACAAATATTTATTTTACCTGTTTAGATAACTGCTCTTCACAGAGTTTGTAGAGTGTATAGAATTTTCGACTAAGGACTTGGTTGTCTCGGAAACCAGCACTTGCCAGCTTGACTCGCATAATAATGCTACGGTCAGGCACCATCATAGCAACTGTGCGAAACTGAATCTTCAGATTTTCTGGAAGTTCCTGTCGTCCTGCATAGCCAGGGTTCTGAAAAATGCAAAATATAAAATAAAATATTATATAATGAAAGCAGGATAGGAAGATTTATCTTTTCTGATAATTATTTGGCAAACACAGGAGCACATGCCAGATTGCAAAGGGTAACTTGAGCACGTCACAATTACACATCACTACACAGTTGCCTAAATACTGCAGTTCATGAAGTATGCGGCATCACACATGTTATTTGGAGATGCCCAAGACACACAGACATAGATGGACAACCACTTACATGTTTTGTTGGAGCTGTTTTAAATGGTTAGTTCCTCAGGGTCTTGATAGCGTTCCAGTGCTTGAGGTTACCATCCCTTGTGAGCATTCCCAGACCATTTCAGTGCAAAGTCAGTCAAGCAGTGCAAGCCATTACTGAGCATAATTTAAACTAACGGATCTGACCTTTCACTGAAGATGTCCAAGTCATTCATGTGACTACTGCATGGCTCAGCTGTGAGAACAGTGGTCGCTGGCTATGCAGTGATAACTTCTTAAACTCTTCCAGCTGTTTCCAAACTGCCTTCCCACTGGCCTTTGTATGCCACTAATTTGTCCTCTTTTTCAAATTAAAGTGATAATATTAACACCTTTTCAAAGGTAGGAAACCTTGAAATAAAGACAAATGCTTCCATTCTGAGTTGCGGATATGTAGCCTACAGCTAAGGAGGGGGAGATACAAAGAGGCTTTTAAGGTATTATTACGCTTTCCCACTTCTTTGCCTCCTGCACTGCTAGAGGCAGTCCACAGGCACCAAAGATAAATCTTCAGGAGGCCAGTGAACCAGAGTGAGGGTGGTTTCCTTCATGCTGTCATACAGAAGGATTGTGGTCAAAAGTTCTTCACAAGTGGTGAAATACTGACCAGACCAACCACAGTAGTCCTTGCAGCGGTCAATTACATCTGTTTTATTTTGACAGACTTTGACTAAAAATATGAGATGGTTAGGTTTAGTCTCAATCTGTCAAATATTCAACTAAAAAAGCCCTTAAAATATGTAGTTAATGCTAATTGCATACCCCAAATCCTAAGTTCCTGTTAAAAATACGGGGAAGAGAAAATATCATCATTATTATTTGATCGAATTATTGTTCAAATTGTATTCACTATTTTCTAACAGACAGTTCCAATGATTTCAACAGGGAAATTTCAATGGGAAATTAAATAGAAATTAAATAAAAGATTTTTCACAGTGATGCCATTTACACATATTGACACACATACCATAGTCAGAAATATACCAAATTCTCTGTCCATGTCAACAACATCGCCATCAGTGAAAATGAACTGAGGTTTCTTATTTTTCTTACACTGAAGTACAATATATATCTGCTGAGCAGCTACTGATAAAACTGGAAGTTCAATGCGATTAAATTCATCAAAGCAACCCCATGCACCTGACTGGGCTAAACCTAAAAAAGCAAAAAGAAAAATATTTTGTTAAAATATCAGATCAAACAAGAATAATTTATATATAAAATACAGCATATTCTATATAACTTAATGTAACATGAGAAGAACAGAGTATGAACACAGCGTAAAACGAGAACTCAAAATAAATTGGGCTGTGCATTAATGACACCCAGAAAAAGAATTAACCCTTGGAAGAAAGATATACAAACTTCTTTACAAAGAATCCTACACTTCTACAGCAACCATAAGGCAGGAAGTGTTCAATAATATTGTATATAGTACCTCAAAATATAAACATGCATATAGCATGGAAACTCATCTAGGCAGGGGGTGAAATTGTCAAAGATGAGCTTGAGAGACACCTACCTAAATGAAAAGCACAGAATCAAATTCAGAAATCACTACATTTGTGACAGAAGCATTGTAGCATTTTAGAACAATTAATTCATAGGTCAAAAATTGCTGTCCAAGAGAGAGGAATCTGATGTCACACTTAAAACTGTTATTTGGAACAGGCCATGGAGTTGTGGACAGACATTAGTATCCATAAACATCATGAAATGCATGTCTTCTGGAAGAGTCAAGTACTCCTTCTTCTGTATCATGTTAGCAGGATTGAAATAGGAGTCTACAGTGGCAGCTTTCCAGAGCAGTAGCGGGAAAGCTGCGTAATCCCCTGCTATTCCATGTCCATTTCACAAGAGACAAAGGCTAGTAAGTCTGCTCAGGAACTTCATGGATGCCATCTCCTCCCTTCCCAAAGCCCATACCGGACTAGTATTTCCTACTGCCTGGGTCCAGCAAGGACCTGGATCAGTACTTTAACTGGTGCTACAAACAAATGTTCAGAGGTGCTTAATTCATTCCACTGGGCTGGTGAAGCTCAGTTTGGCTTAAGCCATTTGAAGGCAGTGCTAAATGCAGAAATAAAGCACATGCCCAAGAAAAGGCATTTGTGCATTTGCAATGTTGAACAACTATGCCCAGAGCTCCCCCGAATCTCCATACTTTATATGGCAATGCCTATAGCACTAGTAAAATAAATCAAGGGGTGGTTTATGTGTAATGTTAATTCCTTAAGACACTTAAGGTAATGGAGTCTACTGTTCCTTGTCTGATCTTCTCTTGCTCTTTAAGATGTTCCTCTAGGAACTCTCATCTTACTCCAAATCCCGTTGAGGCTCCTTTTATGTTTCTTCTCTGCCCCTCTTCTACTCTGTCCCATCTTCTACTGTGATCAGCTATCATAGCCAAATCAAAATTTGTCAGTTTTTGCAGATAGCAAAAAAAGAAAAAAAATATGAAAATAATTCTTACATTCATTTTTTACCTTTTTTCATGCCCATTAACGACTTCTTTTAATATTGTTGCATTGATTGGTCTTTTTTACCCACGTAATTTTGGAAGAACTCTTCAACAACATCAGTGGAGTCACATCAGATAAAAACCAGTGGTAGTAGAGCCAAAATTGGGTCCTTAAGATTTGATTCAGTCAGGGCAATACTGCAGATCTCCCATGAAATTCAGTTCAATTCCATATGTAGAGTAATCTTTTTCCTAAGCTGCTTCTAACTAATTTCTGTGATATTATAAGGAAAAACATGCTCCAAAAGAAAAGAATTTGAAGAGAATAAAAAGTCACATGGACTTAATTACAAAATTTAAAAGCAAATGGAATATATACAAACACCACAATGCCATAATGAAGCAACGATTAAAGTAATTCTATACCCAGGTACCAAATTTAAAACATGAAAGACTCAATCCTACTGTCTTTAAAAACAAATGAAGCATGTCCCTTGACTTCACTGGTGGGGCAGCAGGTCCTTTAACTAAAGTTCTCCCTCTTGTATGAGGAATATCAGGGCCCTGGATATACCGATAGGCCTTAATTGCCCTGACCAGCCTTACCTGGGGCTCCTACCCACACTGTCCTCCAGTCCAGGAGCTCCATTTCAGCTCAGGCAGGTCTAAGTCTTCAGTCTTTGCCTGAGCTATGTTGTATGTAGGGCTGGGCACAGCCCTATCTCCTGTTATCCTGACTTGCTGACTGAACTTCCTGGAGGACCCCAGAACTATCCATAGTCTTACCTCCAGCCCTGCCTCCTGCTGTTTCTGACTGAACTTCCTAGATGGACCCTGGACCCAGCTTGTTATTTCACCTTGTCTGATGGTCACTGGACAGCTGATGGAACAAGCTGTCACCAACCTGCCCTGCTCAGGCACTGTGGGACTGTGCCCTGGTCAGTGAAGTCCCTGCCCTTGCCTGTGTGGTGGTCACCCTTGGCTCCTGGCTTGTCTTCCCTCGTGGAGCTGCCCCACTCTTGCTGCTCCCTGATGAAAAATTCTTGCAGAGATTTTTCAAATACATTTGGCCCCTTTTGTTACATGTGTTACATGACTACTGGGATCCATTCTAAAAAAAAAAAAAGAAAGTTTTTGCTACTTTGTTTATTAAACATCAATATCTACTCTTTTGGCTACAACAACGAAAAGCCCTAAAGCTGGACATTCTTTAAGAAAGGGACTTTGTTCCATATAATATTGTCTCTTACATTTACTATCCCTATATTAAAGATTTTTAAAATTCATTGCTCTACAGAATGGGAAGGTGAGGTTCTAGCCAAACAATTTTTCCTTGGGAAAGGAAAAAAAAAATCACTTGTTCTGTAATGCCACCTGCTGCACGGAGTTAGGAAACGTGACTCTCAGGCAAAGCCAATATCCCACAGCTTTGAATAAATTCATTTCTTGCAAAATTATTTCATTCTGGTGGCATTTAAAAAGAAAAAGGAGAGAAAATACACACATGCATACACCCACACACAAGCAAACTGTTAGCTGCGTTAACAGCTTAGAGACAACATAATTTTGTTGTGCCCTGTCATGCTGTGCATTAATTGCTGTCCCCACACAAAACACAGTATGGTAATCAAATACAGAAATGGAGTAAAAGCAGAAAATAAAGGAAAAGACTAAAGAGATCTTTAACTACGTCTAAGAAATGTGACAAACACACACGCAAATCAGGACAGATATCCTACAAATCTGGTCCTCACGATACATGAATCACACAGCATAGCTACTTCAAAATGCATCTCTGCAATGTAGTTCCATGTCCCTTTCCATGTCAGTGACCCTATGGCCTAGACACAGCTGGATGGCCTGACCCTTGAACGCTACACTGTGGCCACAGTCCCCAGTGCAGGTACTAGGGCCCCACACACGAAGAAATTATTTTGCAGCCTACTGTGACAACCCCTGTTCTGCCAGGTGACCCAAGAGGCTCTATGTGTTGCTCCGCACTGGGAGGTCTGCCTAAAAATAGTATGACAGTGCAGTAACTAATCATGACAAAGCAGCTATAAACTCTCTTTTGTATTGAAATGACACATCTCTTAAGATTTTACACAGGGGTAGAACTATAGTGACATAATTCAAAGCAAATTTTACTAAAACAGAACTCTGTCTAGCCAAAGTGTAGCCCAGAAGCAGTAAGCTACAAGGTACTCATTGGTCCTGAAAGAATTTAGAGAGCTCCATACCTGTTTATTCACCTTCTGAATTAAGATAAATTTCAAATCTTCCATTAAATATTGCATTAATTATCAAATCACAAAAAGCCACCTCAGGTAAGACTGGAGTTGTTTGACTGTAACTATAGAAAACAGAACCAAAGCAAACACGACTTTGTTTGCAACCGTGGTTGTCTGTAGATGAGTATAAACCAAGGTTTATAAGTATAAACCAAGGTTTCCTAAAGGGTATTCACCAACACTTTCCAGTAACACTTTCCAGTAACAGTGATGAAGTACCCCTGATTTGCTATTCCTGGGCAATTTTAACACTGAATTTGATATAATAGAAAACTTGAAAATTCACCTTCTCACTTGCTTCCCTGGTACTTTCATGTGTCACCTCTGGTCCAAGTCAGATGACCAGTTATATCTGAACCTACTTTTTGGTTCAAATTTCAAAAATAAAACTATCAAAGATGAAAGTCCAGGCCTTGGACACCTTGACTAGACCATCTGTCTGTGAATAGCTGGAGTCACACAGGAAAACGAAAGAGACAGGAAGAGAGAGAAACAGGGATACAGAACCTCAGCTCTGAGCCAACCAGGAGAATTTTAAATTATAATTTTATAGCACACAATATATTGTTATGTTATATATATTATATTATATTACATTATATTATATTTTTCTACTTCTTTATTCATAAGATCAAACTTCTTGTCCTTACAGGAAAAATCTGGAAACATGGCTGCAGACATGACAATACCACCTCCACACCCCCTTTTTCTCCTCACTGCTAAATCTGCTAATATCTGGTAACTTGACCCACAACACCAGATGAAGTGAAAAGTTCAGAAGAACACTGATGATGGAGTACAAAGCCTATCACAGACGTGGAATTCTGAAGAATTTCTCAAGGTGTGCACTAAAATATGTAGTATGTTTCATGAGAACTCTCTTATCAGTCTGCATGAAAGCGCTTCTACAGCTGTGAAGAACCATCCTTCTTTTCCATTAAAGATCTCACACGCATTAAAGAATCTTTCTCTAAACTCACTTTGCTCCTCCTATTAAACCAAAAAAGAGC
Organism: Aptenodytes forsteri; assembly: GCF_000699145.1. Classification (NCBI taxonomy): domain Eukaryota; kingdom Metazoa; phylum Chordata; class Aves; order Sphenisciformes; family Spheniscidae; genus Aptenodytes; species Aptenodytes forsteri. The sequence goes on from NW_008795036.1 coordinate 646,822, forward strand.
TCATTTCCTTCCCCGACTTCAGTATATATATATATATTCTTTTCAAGAAATACCAGATATCTTAAAGACGTTTCAACATAAAAATTGTGATTCCAAGCCAGGCCCTTCCAAGTTGTGAAAATAAGTCCAAAGCAACCGGTGCCCTTCACAAATGAAAGCATCAGTGACTTATGTAAGAACAGAATCTTACTTTTCCTCCCAGACACACAACAGTCTGATGAATGCTGAAAAAAATCACCCTATCCAGGCTCTATTCAGCGGGATCTATGACCTAATTCCCAGGCAACACCATCCCACCAGCAAATTGACTGTGGTAAGCAGTCACAGGCATCATGGTCGCCTGAGTACCAATTTGTTGAGTTCTATAAGGATCTTTTCTAACTCTTATTGAACAATAGTATGCCATTAAATGAGGGAGCCAGATAACAAGGACACATTACACAATATTACTCAGCTTTTGTTGCATATGATGACAATACTACATGGAAAATGGTCAGCTTATAGAAAACAACAGACAAAGGAAGCTGAGCCCTAAAACTCAGCTCATGTTCTTAGACACAACAATTGTGCCCCATTTTACTAAAAGAAGGCAATGACAAGCTGCAGTTATCACTATTGCCTCAATCTGAAATGAGAAAGGATAAGTTACCAAACTGCTCAGGATAAGAAGGCAGAAACAAAGCAAGGATACAGAGGCTAGATGTCTGGGTTGACACAAATCAGTAACTGTTTAATACAAAGAAGTGAAATCACCAAGGAGTCGGGGGAAAAAAGGTGGTAACATAAAGAGATGCAAACATTCTCACAGAAGGAGCAGAGAGGAAAAAGACAACAGCTTGGTGAGATCAAAGACAAGCCCACTCCAAGGAGAAACAAAGGCTGACATCCCCCCTCTGGACGGATAACTGCAGGTACAGCAGAGACCCAGCAGATGACTGCGCTTGACGTTATGGGCATATTCATGCTTAGTCAGACATCAAGCTGGTCCCAGCCCTCTTCTGTTTATTACCAACAAGTAAAATAAACTTGGGACACTAAAAGTCTGCAAGCACGATAAAAGACATGCAACTAAAAGTTGGCCCAAAGATCTGGAAGTTACAAGACGTGCTTTGAGAAACTTGTGACCTTGACTGAAGGTACTCACACATTCAGCTAGTTCAGTTTCTAGCTTAGAAATGTTCCTCTGTTTGTTTGGTATTATATAAATGAGCAGCTTTCCATAGCTTCTGGTCACTAGGTAACGATCTTCTCTCTTGATATGTAATGATCTGGCCTTGCTTATAAACACAGTATTTACCTCAGGTAAGGACTACAATAACGCAGTATATTCAGTACAGAAGTCACCAGCTCCTACAAAAGTTTAACCCACATCCCAGTGTAATTTAATGGGATACTATGAAACCTGTCTTCTGCCCTCACTGCTCATAGGAGCACCGAGCCAGTTTCAGCCTTCTCCAAGGCAGTGAATGCCTGCATTCACCTAAAAAGACCAAAGCTAAAGCTAAAGCTAGAAGACTAGCTAGAAGACTGCCTAATGCTTTAAATGAAGACTGTGATCAAACTTTCCATTTTTGTGGCATTAGCAGAACATCTAGCTAGAAGAGTGGGCTCTTCATGGGACCAGTTCAGGACTGGGGATTAAACTCTCACAAGAGCTAAGGATGGTCACTAGCTCTACCATCTGCTGCTTCCACATTTACTGCACTACCTCAGATTCCTGGAATGGAAATGATAGGGCTGCTCTAGCAGGGGGCACTTTATCCTCGCTTTTTGTAGCAGTGTCTCCTTGACTGTTTTCTCCAGCTATCCTGCTTGCTCCAGGCTGGCCCCTTACTGCAGCTCCAACTAGGGAAATCCCCAGTTAGGAAGGAAGGCAACAGACATGAGCATGCCTCAGAGAGAGAGAGAGAGCGAGAAAGAGAGAGACCAGTGCCCTTTCGAAGCTCAGTGTATCTCTTCTGTCATGGCTCATGGCTCAGAGGAATAGGGGATGGAGGCTGGCTGAGGCGAAGAAAGCAAGAATGGAAATGTTTCTTTCTTATCTATTTTCATGTTCTTATAAATGGAGCTAATGTGTTCAATTAGTGAGAAGCAGGGCATTCTGCAGAATGCATAGACAGCCACAAAACTTCTGAGCCATGATTAGAAAAACTTGTCAAACTGGTCAAATAATTTTTCCCCTTCTTTCTTTGCTCTACTTCTTCCCATTTCCCTCTTTTTGATATGGCCATTGAAGAAAGTTAACAAGTTAATGAGGCCTAAAAATATCTGTAAAAGAACAAAAGGATTAGGAGGAAGAACAGTAGTCCAGTGAAGTCAGTACAAGTACTGCTTTTAACTCGGTTCTTCCCAAATATGTACTATTGGTCGTCTTGATCTAACTCAGCCACAAACAAACCCAGTAAGACCACAGAAGAGATAAGAGAGAAATATGGAAAATCTTTTCACAATTAATTACAAAATCACCTTAATCCAAACCTGGCATGCCTTTCAGGCTATCTATCTCCATTAGAAAAGATTAATTGGATACTTTTAAGCTCTTAAATAAGAAGCCAAAGACAAAAGTTAGTTCTATTAAAATCTTGGCCACCTTTGCTGGCTTCTTAATTAAAACTAGAAATGATCTCCAGGTTATATTTTAACCTTCAGGAGATATCACAACAGTGAAAATTATGTTTATGATACCTTGTGTTAGATTTAAGAGCCCACCACTCACAGAAAATGGTGGCATTCTGTGGTCTGTCCGTCCATACAACCAATAGTAGCTACATACTAAAACCGACATAATGGAGTCCATAGATATTGGATCACCTGATCACTGTTTGCAAAACTGACTTCAAAGCTCTGCTTATCATGAAAAGTTATCAGAGTTTAACCACTATCTCATTTTCCTGGTTTCAAAAAAGTTCTAGAGTTCAAAATAAGACACTGTACCACTTTGCATGTTTCCCTGCCTTGCACAACATCACCGAGCTCTGTATTTGTTTGTCTTGCTTGATACAAAAATGGCAAGGGAGGGCTAAATATCCTCCCCATTGGGATGGGTGGGATAGAGGCATAAAGAAATTAAGTAGCAAGGATTAAAAGGGAAACAGAAAAGAGGACAAAGGTAGGAAACACCCTCCAAGAATATAAAAAAAAAAACTGGAAAGCATGCAGGAAGAAAAAAGGGGAAAAAAGAATAAATAATCAAGTATCAAGAAAAGTTGATGAGCGTCTGGAAATAAGAGGATACAGAGAAGAAAATACCCTACTAATCATTGCTAACTCACTAGTGAAGAGACAAAAACTTGTGACTCTAAAATGAACAAACCAGATTATTTCTTACCTTTATAGATACGGCCAAGTCCTCTGTAGTCCATTTGGTCTGAACAATTGAAAACAACAACATACTTTCCCAGGCATTTGCCCATGTCTTTAGTTGTCTCTGTTTTCCCTGTCCCTGCAGGTCCTGCTGGTGCACCACCCATACTCATGCCCAGTGCCTGTGCCAGAGTGATGTAACACCTAGACACAGAACAAAGAGCTCTATTAATCTTTTTCTATTAATTACTTGAAGTCTGTTAATGTAACCACAGCAGTTGTATTACACAGAGCTGGGGAAGGGGGCAGAAATGGGTGTGCTTCCCTGTGGTAAGTCCTCAGTCACCCCCTTTGCACACCGTGAAGCTGAGTTACCAGGTACTACCTTTGCTCCACCTGCAGAAAAGCATGTGTCCAGCACAGCAATGACTACAACAGCCCAGGAAATGCACAAGCCAATTCTAAATGCTGAATACCAAAATACTGTAGTATTGTGATTTTCTCACACTAATCATACACCCTCCCCTCCATGACCCAGCCTTATGCTGCAGCACCTAGACCTGCTGGGTTTCTGCCTTTTTTCCCATCTTCATACTCTCTCCCCAGATGGGCTCTCTGATCTGGCAATAGGAAGGCACAGAGGCTGGAAGCAGCTCCTGTTCTTGCCATTTCCCTACCAGCATGCCAAACCAGAGCAATGCTGCCAGACACATTAGGTCTTTGAGTTCCAGGAGGGGAATGGACCAGAGGGAAGATTGTAATGGGCAATGGAGAAAGAGGAGGGACCCATGAGTCCTAGGATCATCTTCTGCTTCAGCCTCCATCCTGGGTTGACATCCCCGGGTTTAAGTCTCACCTCCCCAGATGGTGTGGAGATGACTGAAGGGTGTAGAAAGACTGCTGTTCTAACCTACAATGCTCCAAAATCCCAGTAAGCCCATTTTAACACTGTGAAACTCAATAGCTTTATGATATATCTGGGGAGAGAAAATGAGCACTGAAAAAACCCAAATGATACCAGCTAGTACACTTCCTATAAAATAATACAGTACTCATTCTAATATAATAGTAATAATAATGCTTTATCACCTTATTACTCAGTAATCAGTTAACAGCCACTCAGTGAACACAGAAACAATACCACTCCTAACAATTCTGCTACTGCAAATGAGGTAAGGACAAACTGTATACATAGAACAAGTCCTAAATATAACTTGCATTTCATTTTTTGTATCTGCCATGACGTGGTCTGTGTCTGACATGATGTTTAGGAGCATTCAATTTCAGTCCCATTATCTTAATGTAATGTACTACTGCCAGTGTGTATTTATCATGTGCTTCAGGAATCTTTCTGAACACAAAATCATTAGCCAAACAGCACTTGACTCCAAGTTGATTAATGGAAAGCAAAGATATCATTACCTGAAAATTGTCAGAAGCTCACACAAGTCCATACAGCAATATTAAAAATATTAAAATGGAAAAAGCCTAGAAGGGGAATAAAATCTGTTCTTATGCAACGCTGCTTAGGTACATAAGTTTCCCATGCCAACACTAGAAAATATCTCTGCTTCAAATACTCTTTCAGTATATAACAGTGGATAGCCACCAACCCCTGCAGCTCTGTTTGGCTTTTCTAGGTTTGCCCAAAGACAGATACCTCTGTTCTTTTTTGTTGTTATTATTATAGTTTAAACTCATTCAAAAGATGCATTTTCTTCAACAATGTCACCCTGCGCTAGTTTTCAATCTCGTGTGACATAGCAGCTTGAATCAATCCCTAACCAATTAGGTTGCATTTTAATTCTGTGAACAAATTTTGAATGACAACATTTTCTTGATACTGTCTCTCCTGGTGGGCAAAAATATTGTCTGCGTGGTAGTGCTGCCATACCCACTAATCAACTGCATGTTTACTGCTGCAAACAGATCTCTATCTAGCATAGGAATAGTAGAGTATGTAACATAGAATTTGGCAGATGTATGTTACATGTTAAAAGCCAGGTATCCAAGCATAGGGTTTTGGCTCTCTTAAACAGCTCACTGGGCATAATTTTGGTTCAGAAATTGGCAAAAGTCTGAAATTTCACTAGTAAATAAAATCTAGTAGCACAGAGAGTGCAAAGACAATTCCAACATTAATTCAATGTTGATTAATTAATTCAATGTTGATTCAATTAATTAATTGGCCAGCAGTCATTCTTCAAACAACAAATGACTGAACATGCACAGAATTTTGACATTCCTATCCACACTTAAAAGAACAAGCTCTGGCATAGCAAATACATCTGCCTCTTGCCTAGCTGAAGCAGTACCAAGTACTTTAGGAAAATATGCATCTAATACAGTGCTGTATAACTAACACTCCACCAATAAAAAGTTCTCCTTACGTTTTGCCCTCAGAGCATCTTCTGTGTTTGTAGTCCCATAATTCTCCATAGGCCTTGCTTAAAACCATATTGGCACTAATTATTCAATGCTATGTCCTGAGTTACTGCTTTCTCCTCTAGGGTGACTTCAAATGAATCACTTGCCATAATCCCAAATTCTCATGCAACTACTACTTTATTGAACGCAGCAATATATTGTTTTTTAGATCCACTCTGTTTAGGCTGGTGAAGCGTATGGCACTCAGCTATATTTATCTTGAGCACAAGTAAGTTTTTCAATGCCTACCACAGCACATATAGCTCAAGCAAACACTCAAAAGAGAATTCAAGACCCCTCCTAGGGGTGCCTGCTTTCACTAGATGAATATATAAGCACTGGCCTCTGCTTTCCCCCGCCGATATTGCAGCACTAGAGTGCAACCAAAGAAAGAATTCGTGAAAGTTAAAGGAATTAAATCAAAGGAATTAAGTCTTAGCTCCAGTACTATGCACTGCATTCTTTTTATAACTACCTGTCAGTTAAAGGAGTTATAACAAGCCTGTCTGTACACCCTAAGTATTCATTGCAGTAGGTGAACTCTACATCAGTGATTTGGATAACGCATTTATCCAAGTCTTCAAGAAAATAAAATCGCGACTGTTTTTGCCACTCAAAATCAGACGGAGATTTAATGTTCATACGGACCTATAATGGAAAAGAAAAATCATTAATACAGAAATGAAACAGTATAACAAATTCATCTTAAATTCCATACAGAAAAGAAGTCTACTATGCATAAATTCTAGAGCTGGAAGAACGAGCACAGAACCTGTCAGGAGTCAAGACATCCAGAATTATCTTTTCAAACCTGTCTATGACATGCTCTGAACCTTTTGACCACTTCAATTTTCCTCTGAGTTGTGTACAGAGATTATGAATTGTGTCTTACGGAGATATTGAAGAACAGTGATGGAAAACTTCATAAAAAACTAAGTAACAATACTGGTTACACTGCATGGTATCTGGTGCCATTACTCACAGAAATACTAAATCATGGACAACACTTGAATATATTGTATACATGTCTGTGTGTTTGTTTATTTGGGATGTATTTTTCAGTACGAACTTGCCACACACATATTTAGATTTGTGGCAGATTAATAGATCTTGATTCATTATTTTTGACACTTGATCTCAAAACCACCAGCCTCTTACAGAATACGTAGTCCTGGTTATTGGCCTTGCAGACATGGTGTAAGGTGAAGAGGAGGTTCTGGATTCTCAGCCACTTCCCTCTACTTTCTCTCAACCACAAAAGAATGTGTTTAGCAGGGAACAGAACGTTTTGAGAGAAAAGGATATTATTACATCTACCAATTAAGAATCCTTTCCCCAGTTTTGGACTTGCCCCCTTTTATTTCACATACAGACCCTTTATATTTAACCAATCTTCTGTGATGCAATTTTACTATAATATGACATTAAATTAATTGATAATGAAATGTCCAATTAAGAAAACAATTATGAAAATAAATTGAAAATTACGGGCAGAGGATAAAACCCCATGCCTACCTTAGAAGCTGGCAGTTTTCTTTCTAACTTTCAGTAGTTTTCTTTATGATTTTCTATCTTTCTTTACACATGCATTTAATTTTTATCTTTCTAACATATATGCATAAATTAAACAATGCAGTATTGAATTATTGACCTTTGCATCATGCAAGCTTTTTGAAAGTTATTTTACTTCCATTTTTATATTATAGTTTCATGTATTCAATATACTTATCTAAAGGAAGTCTGATGCAACTCAATTATAAAAAAAATTAAAATATCTGTTCTGGTTACTGTTGCTACCCTTTTCAAATATATGGAGCCTCACCGCTTTAACCTTTGAATAACTATTACCTTAAATCAACACATAGGCTGGGCTGGAAATCACATGATTGATAGCAATACTAAAGGCACTTTTTTTCCTTTTACATTTCAATTAAATAATGTATTAAATTTTCAGTTTGAGAAAATAGTTTAATTTAAAAAATTAAACTCTTTTGCTCACAGTGAATTTGTGCATGATGGGTCTAAACCTATGAACATACCTATATATAATTTGCCCTTATCTCTGCATGTCATCTATATGAAATCAAACTAAATCTGATATGCTATATCACAGCACTAATGTCAGAGCTACTCAAAGAGAATAGATTGTAAGATTTGTTCATAATTTTTTAATATGCGCAAAAAACTTCCATACAGAAAGTCCCTTAAAGGGTTTCAAAAACTTACCAAATCATCAAAGATATCCTTCTGGTGCACATGAATGGTGATTAGAGTTTCATATTTTGTGCGCTCCATTCTTGTCAGATTGTGTGTTGTCATGTCAATCAAATCATTTAAAAGTTCCAAAAACTTCTGATTTGTTGTGTGCATTACCTTTTCCACGTAGCAAGAACAGCCATATTAATACAAGCATGATTTGTTCTCCCAATGTTTAGAATAAAAAACAAAAAACATCTGCAAACATATGGGCCCATGACATCTATGATCTGCTTTGTATTTATTAGGCTTGGAATCCTAAATTTGGATTTGCAGGCTGCCCTCCATGCACGCATTCTTAGCCCAACAGAGTACAATAAGGTTATATCTAGGTGAACAGGTCACATCATTAGATTTTATTCCAAGACTGCTGCTCCTTCTACTGTACATTACATATTCAGCTGATTGCATCCCTGCATATTTTCAGAACCATCAGTCTCCGGTTTTGGGTATTGCACATCAGCCCAAGTAGTATCTACTCATTAGGGGGAACAGGAACCTGGAGATCTATCACATTGTCTCACCAGAGGAGGGGGAAAATGTAGTGTAATTTTAGATGCCAATGCTAAAATAATTTATTTTGTGGCACCAGGTTCTGTTACAAAATTCCACACAATACAATAGTGACTATACAATATTGACTTAGGTAAACAGCATGAGCCCCTGTCAGTGATGTTCCTGGTACACAACAAATTATAAAGTGCTGAGGTTTCAGAAAGGGCAGCTCATATAGACTCCTGTTCCAAACGTGTGAGAAAACAATCAAACTAGTTTTCCATAAATATATGCAAAGCCTAAAACTCACACTGTTTGCTGAGAAAAAAACGCTGAAAACACTGCAAAACTATCAGAGAACTAAACAACCTCCCCGCCCCCCAAAAACACACACACAGTTCATTCTAAGTAAATGAAAGCTTTGTACAGTGCAGAAAATGTAGCACTAAGTGGTCTTCTCTATAGTCTAAAGTCTTTGTTTTCATTCAGTATCAAAATATAGCATGGTACCATTCCCCTGCATTTACTTTTATGGTAGGATGGTGTTACTAGTTCTTAGTCCAATCACACTGTATAATCTTGATTAATGGTAATTTGCAACTCTTTAGTTCACATCCTCTCCTTCCTCCTTCATAGATTCAGTGTTAGTAATAACACCTTGGTGTTAACAGTATCTTCTCTATGTGTTTGAGATTAAACCAGCACCTTCTCAAATGGCTTCTATTCTCTCCCTTCCCTAAAAAAAGAGCTCATCAACTGAAGAATCTAATACACCCTGTTACAGTAGACCAATGCCCATGAAGCACAGTTATTTCCCCAAATTTTGGGAGCTCTTATTTCTTTCCAAATTTGATTTTGGGAAAGTAATAGGATAAGATTCCCTATATTCCCAAACTAAGAAATTGTCCCTTCCCAAGATGACTGAGCTGACAGAACAATAGAAAAAATCTCAGGATTAGGAACAATTCTAAAGCACATGCTGGGGGATGGTGAAGAGATGCGACCTCTTAACACATTTTTTATCATTCTCTTTTCCTGTTAGTTTATTTGGTATTCTGGTTACTTAACTAGTATTTTGTGCTTTTTCCTACACGTTACTTTTAACTTTTCACAATACGTGCTGTTCCAAACAATGCTTTTAATTAATCCCCAAAGATTCATTAAATACCACCTTTTTGTCTGTTTTGGCACCGTTCAGTGCATTCTCTGCATCTCTGGTCCAGATCATTTGAATTCCCAGAAGTCCTATTTGTGCAGGAAACATTGCTTGGAAGTCATACAGCTTAAATCCTGAATCGCTAATGGCCATTGATGCCTCTCTAATGATGGTGTGGATTGTTTTCCTAATCCCATTCAGCAGCTGACCTAACCAGAATTCCACATTTCCCTGAAATAAACAAGAAAGTACTTTTAAAGAATTAGTTCACTAATAATTCACAAGGAGAAAAAGCCCTACGCGACTTTTTTCTCAGTCCTTCATACTCCCATTTCCCTCTTTGTTATTCTCTAATCTTTAAAAGATTCCTCTCTTCCTTCTGCTCCACTGCCTTTCCAGAGATACGTGATGGATTTGGCACTTCACATCAGTACTGCTGAAAAAACAAGTAAAGTAATCGTTACAGAATGACACAAATGTCCTGCCCTTTCTGGCCTTTGCTCTTGCTGTTCACATTAGGTGGTTTTCATTCAGGTAGTCAAATAATAGCATGATGCGATACTGTTGGTCTCTAAAACATAAATCTACTTTAAATCAAGTAATGAAAAACTGCAATATATACCTCCATTACCTGAGCTAAAACTGGTTCAATAATATTGACCTGTTCTCCTTCTTGAGATTCAAACAATAAAATCTGGTCGTAGTTTTTTTCATGAAATCCCACTCGGTTAACATTGTCAAACAAACTTAATAAATGTGCCTACAATAGAATCAGAAAAAAAAACCCTATGTAAACTGATCTGATATGGCATTCTTACTTTGCCTTTAAATCCGGTATTAGAAGATTCTATAAATCTTTCCATAAGTGAAAGAAATTCTCTCAACTAAATAACGAAATCCTCCATGGTCCTCACTTACTAATAGTGACCATAAGAACATTATTGCCTTATTACTTGTACCTGAATAGTGTGGGAATCAGATGCTTGACCAAGGATTTCCAGAAGAGCAGGGTCAGATACAAAAAAAAATCTTGGAAATATTAACCGTTTTTTTTCCAAATACCCAGTCAGTGATTTCTGACAGATTTCCAATTGTTCCAGCAAATGTGGTAATAGTTGTGCCAAAGTCTCATCTCCAACACAGCACTGCACGATGTTTGATGTTTCATGGGCTCTCTGCATAATTCTCTGCCATGATTTATCAATGTTTTGAAATCTTCTGGCTTCCTGGAGTACATGAAAAATGCATTAGCTCTTCCTCATGTTTGTCAAATTCTAAAAATTAAAGAATTCCATGAGACAAAGTAACAGTTTAATATTTCTCTTGCTGACCAAGTCTTCTTTGCAGGACTAATGTATGAATATTTATAGGCATGCTTATAATGATCAGTGCTTATAATGACCAGAGTTCAAATTGCAAGAGAAAGAGTCCAATGGGACAGCTCTGGAAATTTCTTTTACTTCATATTGGGCACCAAAATTGTCCATATAGAAGGATTCCAAGACACACCAGAAAACTCAAACAGAAGCCTTCTCAGAAATTACAGTCTTCCTAATAGCAATACACAATGTCATGTAATGGCTGCTCCACACAGGTTAAGAGGAGTAAGTTGTTAGTAGTAATACTTGACAAACAAAAACAGTATAGTCTAAAGCTGCCGCACTTGTAAGGTATTGTAGGTGAAGGGAGACAAATTCTTCCCAATACTGGGAGCTGGAGAATAAATATTTTTCTACACTGGGTATACTGACTTTAAAAACGCTTTCTTCACCTACAACAAATGAAATGTTAATGGGGTGATAATTATCTGAGAGCTAGAAGAGATCTCAAGAGACCATCCAAAGCCATTTGCCTGTCACAAGACAGGATCATATCCATGCCACTCTTGAAAAACATCTGTCTGTCTGATGTTTAAAGATGTTCAATGCTGGAGATTCAGAAGCCTCTCCAAGCAATCTTCGCTACTGGTGACTCTGTTTCAATATCTAAGCTTAATCTTTCTTGTGTGTACACCAGCTACTTCTCATCATACTCATAGACACAGAGGACACATTGTTTTCTTCCTGTTGAGAACAACCTTTATGTTTTTTTAAAACTTATGTCTTCTCTTCAGTTTTTCCTCTCCTTCAAGCCAAACAAGCCTAGTTTGTTGAATCCTCTCTTGTGCGTCATCCTTCATGGATAGTTCCTCATTCTTATCACTCTCTTCTATGCTCTCTCAAATCTGTCTGTGCGTTTCTTTGGCCAAAACCAGGTGCAATATTCTAGTTATCGGTTATTGCTGTTTATGCATTCCACTTTTCGGCCTGCATTTTACACACCAGCAATCTAAAACTCATTTTCTGACAGTACTATGAATGACAGTGTCAAAAGCCTATCAAGATATATAGCAACTACTGTTTTTCCTCTATCCACAAAGCTTGTTACCCACCCTAAAAATAAATTAGAATAATAGAATCATAGAATAGTTTGGGTTGGAAGGGACCTCTAAAGGTCATCTAGTCCAACCCCCCTGCCATGGGCAGGCACATCTTCA
>NW_008795036.1:659527-659888 GCF_000699145.1 Aptenodytes forsteri
CCCTTCATCCCCCAGCCTGTATTGATACTGGGGGTTGCCCCGACCCAGGTGCAGGACCTTGCACTTGGCCTTGTTAAACCTCATGAGGGTTACACGGGCCCACTTCTCAAGCTTGTCCAGGTCCATCTGGATGGCATCCCTTCCCTCAGGCATGTCAACCACACTGCTCAGCTTGGCATCATCTGCAGACTTGCTGAGGGTGCACTCGATCCCACTGTCTGTGTCATTGATGAAGATATTAAACAGTAGCGGTCCCAATACAGATGCCTGATGGACACCAATCTCCATCTGGACATTGAGCCGTTGACCACTACCCTCTGGATGTGACCATCCAACCAATTCCTCACCCACCGGACAGTCC
>NW_008795036.1:661310-712165 GCF_000699145.1 Aptenodytes forsteri
GGAGAAGGAAGTTATCATCGATGCATTCCAGGAACCTCCCGGATTGCTTATGCCCTGCCATGCTGTCCCTCCAACAGATGTCGGGGTGGCCCATGAGGACCAGGGTTTGTGAACGTGAGGCTGCTCCTATCTATCTATAGAGGGCCTCATCCGCTCGGTCTTCCTGGTCAGGTGGCCTGTAGCAGACCCCCACTGTAATGTCACCTGTCCATGCCCTCCCTTTAATCCTGACCCATAAGCTCTCAGTCAGCTCCTCATCCATCCCCAGGCAGAGCTCCATGCACTCCAGCTGGTCATTGACATAGAGGGCAACACCCCCTCCTTGTCTCCCCTGCCTGTCCTTCCTAAAGAGCCTGTATCCCTCCATCCCAACACTCCAACCATAGGAGCCATCCCACCACGTCTCCATGATGCCAATACGATCGTAGCCCTGCAGGCATGCACACATCTCTAACTCCTCTTGTTTATTCATTAGATTAGATTAGACAAATTAGATTTTCTTGACAGGTTTTGGTCCTAACAAATCCACACTGACTGTTACTCATCTCCTTGTTAACTTCCAGATGCTTACAGTTATTTGTTGCAGTATTCATCCAGGAATTGCAATTAAGCCCACTCATCTATCATTATTCCTCCACCAAGCTGTTCTTTCTCCTCCTTCTTTAAAGATAGTCACCACATTTGCTTTTTTCCAGAATACTGGTTCATGTATCATCCTTGTAAGAAGTAGCTTTAGCAGTTATCAAATGCCTCAGCTATGCTGCGGCATTTGTTCATCTGCAAAAACTGCTTATTAATTCTCTAATAAACTTTAACAATATAAACATATCTCATGAACTAAAAAAAACATATTGTTATCTTAAATAACAGTTAAGAAAGCTTTACTTAACTTACAAAAATTAACGTTAATTTTGGAAATTGTAAGCCTTTAATTATAAAAGATGTGGCCTGAAATAAATTCATATTTAATTATTTCCCAATAATCATAGTTTTGCTAAGTCACAGCACTGGTTGATCCAGTGCTACTAAACTGTGGTGTATTAGAACTATATGAAAACCTCTCATTAGGAGACGCAACAGAGAGGATGACTTATTCTGGAATTTCTCTCCTGCTGGAAGTCAAATCATTCCATAACTCTTTTGCAGCTGCTATCATGGAAGGTCATAATTGCTTTTTGAAGAGGTTGCTATAGTTCACACAGATTAGTACACATGCAGCTGCCCAAGTCTTGCAGCATCTCTCTCTGGGACTTAGTTATACTGAGTCCTAGCAAGTATAGAATTCATATAGGAAATCTGTCATTCTATTATTACATAAATTAGAGCCTATAAACATGTGCACACAGGAAGAAAGTGATGTTGGCATATATGGGAGAAGCGATACATCAGTTTTGTACCATTAAGTAGTCCTGAGCCCTGTGCTATCATATGATTCACTAATACTGCAAGCTGACGGGAACATTTGAGCCTGAATTACAAACAATCCTGCTCCTGTAGGTTTGACGAAGTTCTAAGCAGTTAAACCAGACAGACCCCAGTTTGGCAAAACTTCTTCTGAACTGCCTATGCGCAGCCCACAAAACTTAAATGCATTACATGCGTTAGCAAGTAAACTCTGTGATGTGGCTAATCTCTTGGTACAACATACTGCCATTAACATATTGTTATCACAAATCAACATACTTGAGGTAGTTGTTTTGCAATGTCTCCACCAACAAACACAGCTTCAAGGTAAATCCAGAGGTTTTGTACAGTAATCCAGTTTTCAATTACCTCTGCAGTATTGGTCAACTTCTGAACCCACTGTTGTATAGTGGACTTAAACGGTGCATTATACCTGTATGAACATGAGTTAAAGGGAAAAAGAACCTAAGATGGTCATTGTTTACTTTTGGGTTTGATTAGATTTACACAGTATGTGCATTTATTAAGTTTTGTACCTGTTGCTCATGAGCGACCCCAGTATCATGAGGCTGTCTTCCACCAAAGCTATTTTCTCCAATATATCTGATCCTTTCAGAAGGAGTTCTCCTCGAGTTTTGAATTGGCCAAAACTGAAAGCATGCGTACTCCATTCACTGATGACATGCTTCAATTTTGCTTCAATATCCTTTTCTTTAACAGCACTGATGCAGATATCCTGTGTAAAATTAAACTAGTAAATGACATTCCTCTAAGGCTAATATAATGCACACTTGTAAAGACAATTAAAATTCATTGGCCAGATCCAGACTTCAGTGTAAGTTCTAGCTAATGAAAATATACATTGAAACACCTTAACATTATTGTATTACAAACTAGATTATATTATAGTACTACTTGTAACTGGAACCTTTTATGGGCTATACTCCATCTAGCACCTTACACTTTTGAAAATTCACTGACTCAGTGAATCTGCAGGCAGAATTTGTATTAAATGTATTAAAATTTGAAGTCAAATATACCTACTGGGGGGGTTAAGGAAAATACACATTACCAATCAAAACCAATCAACAGTCCAAGAATAGAGTGTACGTGGACAACATGACTGCCTGCTACTTGTTGAAGACAGCGAGGACAGGACTGTCATAAAGTTGGTTATTGCATCAGAGAGAAAAGGAGCAGCTACTCAGATTGGACCCCAAATTCAGGTTCAGGAGCGTATCGGATTCCATCACAGGTTTAAAGTCTTTCCTTGAGTGTAAGGCTATCACTCTGAACCCTTCATACAGCTTAAATTCTTGTCTGGAAATTGGGTACAGCAGAGGTTTGATTTCATGTTTTTTGTCTTAGAAGTGTTCCTTTGTGGAACAAGACAAATCAGGTCACTACTATGGAGGGACCACAGATTTAGCTAAGTGACAATAGAACTGAAGTTAGAAACTGTTGGGGTTTTCCTTCTTTATTTTTAGCTATACCTTGTTATTGCAAAAGGTAACGAGCGTAAAGCTAATGTACTTGCTAGATAACTACTGTCCCCAAAATGGAGGAGGCAATAGCTTTGTAGCTTGTGCACACTCCATAAGCCTTCTCATCACTCTGTGCTCTTGTGAAGAGTCACTTTTGAAATACAAAAGAACCCCGTTCTCCTTTAATCCTATATTCTCCGCTTCTACTGTGTTCCAAGGATTTTGAGCACTTAACAGGATCAGACTTACAGTAACTATTTTTTCTCTCTGATGAGACCTTTAAAAGGAAGAAAAACTTATAAGTAAGCAGACCCTAAACCAGAAGCATGACAGAATCACACTACTCTTAAAACAACAGAATTCCTTCTATGGAAGGATTAGTGTAATACCATCTATCCATTTAATCCTTCTCCAGAATAAAAAGGAAATTAACTAACCACCACTGCTAATACCAACTACCAAACTCCATTCTTCATAAGAATTCTCCAACTAAAGCCAAATTTTTTAATGTTACAAAGCTGACTAGAAACAGGATCCCAAAAGCACAGAGCCTCAGATCACAAGTTATTCATTGAAAACAAACAGAAAAGTACATGTACCTCAATATCTTCTTTATATTTTAATAAAGAGGCATCCATTATGTTTTTCAAAGAGAAATTTTCAGAGTCAACATCAAAGTGATGCCCAGTTACTTGTGCAATTCTTTCCCAGTGTCGTGACATCATTGCCTAGAAAAGTCCATAGGAATTAGGGAAGATTTTTTTTAAACGTATTATTTTTAGGACTAGATTGATCACATACTTTTGCACTGCATCTGTTAAACAAATAGAAGAGTCTTGATTTCCATTCCATTGAAAGCATTAATAGTTCTTCTAATCACATTATGAAGTCTTTTGTTTTACTTTTCTGCAACTAACCCTAACTAGATTTTTGTCAAAAATATAGCTGCTTTTATCTATAAAAAAAGAATAATGGAAAGCATCTTATAGTCATACAACAGTCTTCAATAGAGTTTTTCAAGTGAATCTCATCTCCAAATTATTATGCTGAACATACTTTGTTTGCCATCATTTCAAGCAAAGGACAGGTCTCTGTGAAGTCATCAATTTTTTTTTTTAGGTCTTGAAAAGCTTGCCATTCCTTCAATGCTTTCGGTAACTTACGGATTCTTTAAAAAGCACAAAAAAGAAGAAATATTTTATTCTTAATAATCACAATCCACCATTTAATAGTACAATATATTCTCATTCTTCATTCTTTTATTCCAGTAAATAAAATCCAGTTGCAAGCTGGTAACATAATATATAGCTGACTGTTTCTGACTGCAGGCATGAAACACTGCTAACGACAGTAAAAATCACACTAGAATGGTTTGGTTTCTATCTCAGTTTGAATTAAAGGAGGTTAATTTCATGTGCAAACCCATGTCTGAACTTAAGCTTTTGCAGTGTTATTGTTTTATTAAAAATTTGAAAATTTACCTGATTTTGTAAAGGGGAAAAAGGATTAAATTACATATATTTTTTCAAGCAAAATAAAGCACATCCTACACCAAAACTAACCTGCTTGCAAACAGAAAAACACTTTTGTTTCAATCAAATATGTCTTATTTTATATCTAGTTTGTACAAAATATATTTAAAGAAAAATCTTTCTTTATGCACAATTTCAAGATGAAAAAAAAATGTAAAATTGTGAATTGTCACAGCTCCATTTGCTTCTAACAAGTCATGCCAATTTTCATCTGCCAAAGCTATGGACCAAAGACTGACAGCAGTTCTCTTACAGCTCAATGACAGGAACAAAAAGCTGCATAAAACCAACCCATAATGAAAAATTCCTTCAAAGAAATTCTCCATTTTTCACAGCTCAAAATCAGACAGATCTGTCACATAACATTGGAGCATGTGTGAATTCTTCACTGCTTGCTGGTAAGAGGTAGATGAACATATGCATACTGTCATGGCACTGCAATAATCTCTGTAGTCTTTCATCTTGAATCCAACAACAGATAGTATTAAATATTCTAGAGAAAAGCATCACAGAATGGAAAATTATACTCTGCCACGTATGGATAAGGCTTTAAGAGGCAGTTCCTGGCTACTTCTATGCTGAGGCACAAGAAGTAACATTCTTAAAACTTTGTCTTAGGCTGGCAATTGGAAATGGGATCTCTTAGCTTGGTAATGAAAACTGCTAATTTTTTTATACAGATACCTTTTTTCTTTGTCTTCGTCTCAGTAATATCTTCTAACAGGAAGTTCCATGAGTTACATACTATGTTAAAAAAACTACATTGATCAGGTTTAAATCTCCTTCTTGAATTTACTGGATGTTCTCTTTACACTATATTACAGTGAAACATAAAGGAAAACCTCTCTAGCTGTTATTATAAACTTCTATAATGGTCTCTACCACATGCGTTTTCTCTAAACATTTATCCTTTTTTATCTCCTTTTAAATGGATTTATTTTCACCTGGAGTCATTTTTGTGATTCTTGTTTTCACGATTCTAGGTTTTCTATTATATTACTATTTTTAAAAGGGGTAGCAAAAAAAGAACATTACAGTAAAGAACTATGCATATCTTTACAATTATGCTAAAACACTAATTGCATTTCCAGTATTCCTGGTCCTTTCATAACACAGCATACCATCTTAGTTATTTCTGTGGGTACCCCCTGTACACTGTTTATATTTCTCCAGCTTTAAAGAGAATAGCTTGATGCAATAATGCTAGCAAGCCTGCCAAAGGAAGGATAGTACTGGGTTAGACGTCTACAAATAAATATTTACTGCCTATTGGTGGTCACCTTGCTCCAAATATAGCTCAACACTTGAGAGGAAAAAAAAAGTCACACATGAAGTAAAAAGAGAAACACAAAACTTTCAAAACTGTTGTCATGCAATGGCTTCCTTCAGAGTTCCAGGAGAAGGAAGCATAAAAAGAGTCCAACCAACCTGTAAAATATAATTAACTATAGAAAAAATGATGATGCAGATTCCAGAATTCTACTGAAATGATATCAAGACTTATAGATATTGTCCAAATGCAGAAGTATGTATTTTTTGCATACATTCATTTTTACTATTATTATTTTTTTAAAACGAGGGTTTTTTTCAAATTAATGAAGACAGTTTACTTGTTTTTTTCCAGAAAAAGAAGAAAATCTCCACCTCACTCCTTCAGTGTGTACAGAAATGGACCCTGCTAAAATGGTGACACGCTCAAAATACTGTATGACTAAAAAGCCTGAGCACAAGTAACTTTTCCTACACGTTTCAAAGATTTGGGATGAGATGAAAAACACAGATTTGATCTCAATCTCTTGAACAATACCAAAATGTAAGTGAAGTCTCTCTCAGGTCACACTGGAAAATCCAAAATCAAAAGCTGATCAGAACTACTGGTGAAGCAGAGAGACTCACACACTGGCTGTTCCAGAAGAGAGGCTCTGCAGAAGAGAAAACTGTTTATATGGAGTATGAACTTGTCTCGACAGAATTCACTGAGAAAGTGATCAGAACCACTGTGTAAAGAGGTGAAGAAAATGCTTATACAAAGATAATAAAAGAAAGAAAACAGAGACAGTTCACATCTTTTTTCCAATAGATATGCACAGGATAAAAATATTGCACATTTATTTTCAAACTTTTGCATGTAATTTGGTTTTCATGTATATTCTGTAATTCCCATTAAGACTAAAACATAGACTGGTACAGATTACTGCTCTGAAGGAATGGATGCACAAAATAATTAAGACCTGCGTATAGACTCTCCACTTTTGCATGTAACAAAATGCCCCTTTTCTAGCAATTCTGTCCGTACTCCAGTGCCAGGAATCAGAATTCAAAGAAAGCTGGCAAAGGGGAAACAATCCAAATCCTGTTTGTTCATGAGCCCCTGCCTCTGAGAGGAGTAACAAGCTGGGTCAGGGAAGTCTTGCAGACCCAGCCATGGCTGTTGAAAAACCAAAGATGCATCTTTACCAACACAGTAGAAAAATTCCTCTGACTTCCGCAAAGCATGGTTTCACCTAACAGTTATTTTGCATGCAGTATGGAAAACATTCTTCCTCTCAAACCTCATAAATAACCCCTCAGAATTTAGTGTGGCTACCTACCCTTGTTGAAATGACAATTTCAATCCATACAAATGCGCAGAAGTAGACAGTAATGTCAAAATTCTGTCTAACATCACGGACTAACAATTAATTAGCTGTAACTAAATCACTGAGAAGGTAATATATGAAGATCAGCTATGAAGGTTATTTAGACTTACAACCACCTCGCCACAGGTTTATGCACCTTACTCATTAAATAAGCTACAACATACCATGTCGGTATACCCCAACAAGCCTAAAGTGACTCGCAGACTGAGCTAAGTAAGGTCACACACTAGCTGCATATTGTACCACAGTCTGCAACTAGTGCAGCTGTGCTGAGCACTTGAGCAAGCCTGAGCTTGAAATAAACCAACAGAGTTTTGCCCCTCAGGGCAATTTTCACAAGATAATTAACACAGAAAGCTGAGAAATAAAAATTGTATGCACTTCAACAAATAATAACTTACCTCTTTTGAAAATCCAGAAGTTCATCGTTAATGTTTTCAATAGTTAAATCATTCCAAAGCATTTCATTGTATCCATTGATATTAGCAGTAACTGAATTATAAAGACTGTAAAGTTTCTGAAGCAATGAAAGTTCACGTTTAATTTTGTGCAGTTCAGGATACTCTGTTTCAAATTTTAAAAGAAGAAATTTGTGAATGTTAATTAGGTACAACTGTATACATGAACATAAAAATCCATGTATTTCTAAAATTGGTATTTAATAAATGTCTGAAACCAGACTTGTGGTCCTTTAGATAGTGTCTAGTAAGACAAACTTTTCCAGTTACATTACATAAGAACATCAGATTTTGATGCACAGTAATTGTTTAGATTGCTGAGGTTTTTACAAAAATTCTTCTACAACAGTAGATGTAATCTTATAAGGGAGGTGCTGCATCTATCTCTGTGAGGAAGATAAAATTGAAAAAGTAGCTGAAATGGCAAAGGAACGTACTATAGTTTTATACAAGAACTAAAATATCCCCCATCTCAATTTGCACTATTTACTTAAGAAGCAGAGGGTGGGGATGAGGGGTGTGCTTTCTAAATCAAAATATAGAATATGTTACACAATAAAAGTATTTAAAATGGACCTCCTTAACTGAAATGTTTTGTTTAGTTTCCTTCATATCTTTGGGAACTCCTAGTTAAATATATCATGATTATCGCATATGTCTTGACAGGAAAATATACTGAATTTAGTATGTACAAATTAAAGTGCCTTTCATACATTCTGCTGTAACTTTAATTCTCACCACGGTCTTCCAAACTTGAAGTGTTTCTGACTAGGAGGCATAAGGATATTACAGATCAGTTGCACAGCCCAAGGGAATTCATTATATATCCGGAGCAGGGACAACTTGAGTACTTCGGCAACATGTTTCCCAAATTTGGACATGGAAGAATACAGACGGAAGATGCACTTAGCTCTGAACAGAAAAAGCAGCTGGACCCTGAGATACACGGAACAGTGCAGTATTTTTCCACCTGATGTTTATGTATGTACAGACTGAGAGCCAGTTTCACACAGCAGCTTTTCATAGGAAAGACAATAATAATTTACTGCAAGGAATTTTTCTACAATGAATCCAGCTCTGATCGCATTTAGCAGGACCCACAAGAAAAATTTAATAGCCTAGGACCAGGTATCCATATCCCCTGAGAAACTACCTGTGATAGGAAGACCAAATAATTCTTCCCCACCAGAAAGAGAGATATAATTCCTCCATAGATCATCAAATTTGGCTTGAAAGATCTGTAATCTGTCACTTGCTTCATGGGGAGGAACATTCTCCTCACTGGGGCCCCTGTAAAAAACAAAACAAATTCAGTGCAAGTATCAACCATACAGGCTTCACAAAGAAGCACAACAGCACCCAGACCTTACTTACTGAAGAGTATTTAATATTTTCTAACATATTTTCTAGACGTTTTCACAAAAGATACTAAAAGACAGAATGCAAAGTATATTCAGTGTCCCAACATTACGTATTGAGTATTCCCTGAAAGAAATCCCAATTTATTTTCTAATAATAAAATTCATCTGGGTTACCATACATATTACAAACAGCTAAAAAGATCTACAAATGTTTTGTCTTTGTCATTTTCCATTTTTTTCTTCCATAAAATACGTTTTAATGA
The DNA here is from genome assembly GCF_000699145.1 of Aptenodytes forsteri. Lineage (NCBI taxonomy): Eukaryota > Metazoa > Chordata > Aves > Sphenisciformes > Spheniscidae > Aptenodytes > Aptenodytes forsteri. Next base: position 670,452 of record NW_008795036.1, read on the forward strand.
TTATTTTCATTTATATTCTTAAAAAGGGAAAGACAGCAGGTATATAATTCAGGGGTAAAAACTGTGGTAGCTGGTACTACAACCATACACTCAGAAGAATAACAGAAAAAATATGATTTTGCCCTAATGAGTATGTCTCTGCTGGAGGACTGGGCGTAATCCCCAGCTCTCATGCCTGGGACTGCTTCTTGGCTGCGTCATAATATTTTGGGATGAGAACTGTAAGAATGCCATCTTCTGTTGTGCCATCGTTATTTCTAGAAACAAATACAGGCACATGGGCATCAGAGAGCAGTGCAGGCTGGCTGCTTGGCGAGGAAAATGGAACCACAAGATGAAAGCAGTAATATGGTCAGCAGAGACCTGGTTCCATAGTACCTGAGCAAGGAGAGCACGGCACGGCTGGGGATGGTAGTCGGGTTCAAATGAGGGTCCAGATCTTTAGACAAGTCCACAATAATTACACAGGATCAAGGTCGAGCAGGGAAAGTGAGTCAGCACGTCAGGGTCAGGAGCATGTCTAATGAAGGTAACCAGGATGAGACACAGTCCAGTGGTTACCAGGCTGTTCTGAGATCAGGCTGAGAAGTGAGTCTGTGCATTGGGATCCAGGTTCAGCTCAGTAGGGTCCATGGCCAGGCACAGGCATGGCTGCGACAGAGCTGGAGCTGTAGGTCAGGGGGCCAAGCAGTGAAGTCTTGGCTTAAAAGCAAATCCCACAGGAAGGAGTGTCAGCCTTCCTGGATGCCTCCCAGCAGAGCTGCGTGGGAGTGCTCTGTCACCAAAGGAAGGGTGAAACCCTCAGATGCACTAGCTCTAAGTTGGCCCTGAGCCCAGGCAGCTGAACCTCCAGGAGGGGGATGCTCTCAGGGTCCCTACAACTGGTAGCAGCCACAGAGTGTTTCCATGAATTCCTCTGGACAACTCTGAGAGCAGAACTGCAGGCAGCACTATGCATGCATCCACATTAGCAACTTGGTGCTCTAGCAGGTTGCTTTTAGGTGCAAATTCACCTTGTGTCTATAACCGGAGTCTTGAAGCTTGCACTCAAATGCACTAATAGTGTGCCTTCAAGAAGTTTCACTCCTGGTGAAGCCAAGGTTGAAGCCAAACATCCAGATACCATTTGGACCACCCTGCTTGTAACACCAATGCGAAAGTACCTGCCCTAGGAGAAGAGTATATATTCTCCAAGGCCCTCCAGGAGTGTGTGCTCTACGCATGCACAGAATTCTGTTCGTAATAGCAAGGCAGTCTGCAGAGGCTGTACATAAAGCTGCTTCACACTGCCCATGGGCTTATAGGTGTGCAGGGCATGCCTAGGGTATATAGCTGCTGACATGAACTTCATTGCCAAAAAACACACACTGTGCATGTATTGTCCTAGAATCATAACAGATCACAGGAAACCAAAGTCTGCTCTTTCCTTCATCGTTGCTAATGTAGAAGTGTCCAATGAAGCACACATACCCCACAATTTAAATTAAAAAAAGCCAAAGTAATCTTAGAAGTAAGACTGAGTAAGACTCAGTGAACTTAGAAACACCAAGAACTGGAATCTCCACTCACATCCAAGGCACTATTTATATACTTAATATTAAATAACTGCTTAAGTGCTTTGTTGAGTTTAGAACCCAGAAAAACTTTAAATTTGGATCTGGATTGAGAATTTGATTTTTTTTCCCCCCCCAACCTATTAACTCTTCTGGAATTTCTTTTCCCCCAACCTATTAACTCTTCTGGAATTTCACTAACTCCAGCACTGAAATTATGGGAATGAATCTGTGACAGTAAGAGTATGTCCCCATCTTGTATTATTCTGAAATTAGGCTTTTTTATGAGCTGTCATATATACATTGAGGCTGTGCCATGATCATTTTCTGAAGCCCTTTCGATATACCATTTTTGAACAATCACTAATGAAGCATAATTGAGTTGCACCACAGGTCACCTACTTTTCATTATAATCTTTGTAAAATTCTGCAGTATCAATCTGGAATTTTTGAACACCACTCAGTAAACCTGTTTTCATGTCTGGCTGTACCTTCAGCAGCAAGTCCTCAACCTGCAGCGCCTACATGCAGACAAAGAGGAAAAACAGGCATAAAAGAGGCAGGAAAAAAAGCAGAGAGTTTTAAGTAAGAAAATAGTTTTGTTCTAGCATTTCAACATTAAAAAGGCTGACAATAACTTTGCTGTATATATAATTTGAGAAATAATACAGCTATGATACCTGTGTGTTTAAGTTCTTCCAGGCATAAGCCAATCCATCAACTCTTTCTGTATTTCCATCTTGAAAGAGCAGATTGTATTTATGAAGCACAGAATAAGATTCTTCTACAGGTCCAACTGTCATGTCAATTTTAATCTCATTCTCTCGAATTTCCTTTAGTGCTTCCATTGCTCCCCGTACATCATCAAGGTCATGGATAGGTCTGCTTAATCTCTTGCTAACATTTTCAATGAATGAATAAATTTCATCCATGTCTGTGGCAGACTTTTTATTCAAAGCTAATCCAAATGTTCTTTGTCTTGAGCGGCATTCCTGAATTAAGGCTATTTTCAACGACTCTGTTGCAATATCCACTGATTCCAGTACACAGTGATTTGGCAGTTCTCTGATTTGCATTTCTAATTGCTAAGACAAACACAAGTGTTCAGCTTTTAATTTCACCACAATTTCTCTGAACAGTTCATTTTTATTAAAGATATAATACTTACAGAAAAGTATCTGATTTGAGTTTGGAATTCAGCCATTGTTGGTTTAGTATCTGTAAATTCCCTCACTTTTTCCTCTGGATCCTATATAAAAGAAACTTATTTTAATTATTATTTAGTATTGGTATTACAATAACCTACGGGGGACCCAGCTGCCTCATCTACTGTGCAAACACAAAGGATCCCTCTCTAACAGAGCTTAATACAGAAGCATCAAATTCAAATTATTTCACTTGAACTGCTTTTCCTGACTCTTACTCCTTGTACAGTACTCTTTAAAGCACTTGAAATCTATCTGTAACTTAAAAACTGACACAGATCAGGATATCCCTTCTCCATCCAAATATTACTACAAAATTTACAATGTAGCTGCTAAAACTTTGCTGGAAATATTTCCTTCCCAGTCTTCCTTCTGTCTCCAAACCCCCAAAAGTAGCTCACGTCCTCTAACAGGTCTTTAAATGGTAGTGATTGTACTCAGTCATCTTCACTATTCCTGAAACAGTATATTTAACTGCAGTTTCTAGCTACAAATGGACTGGCCATTTGGAGCAAGCACAGTTTGGCAGGGAAGGATGGATCTAAGGGAAGAGGGGGCATTTAGCTCGTTGAACCTTGTTTAAAGGGAACAGAGCACTGAGCATCCTTCCTTTTCATAAGGTAGGCCAGTCTCTGCAGAGGTGAGAACTTCAGTGTCACCAGCTCAATAAATGTGTTAGATTCTCGGTTCAATTACAGACAAATGATCTTTGCCCAGCTCAATGATTTTCATCTACAGTCTGCACTGTGAGGTCCCTGAGAAGCTGTTACGGCTTCTCTGGCCAATAATGAGTTACCAGTGACAGTTCCCAGTGGTCCTACAGAAATTATAAAGATGGGGGAAACAGTGCCAAATCCTAAGGAATTTTAAGGTTAAGGAGGCAGATTAATTGACTATTTTAGAAGATTTAAGTAAAAAGGAAACACTATCATGCTACTGCATCATCCAATCTGATTGTGCCTTGTCTGGGTGAAAAGACATACCATCAATATGTGATTAGCTCAAACAATACCTCCAAGAACTGAGGTAACTAAGCATTAAGATTTGGAACCCCAGAAGCCATGAAGAGGTGAAAATCCCCTGCCTTAGCCTGAACTCTAACTGCAGAAGAGTCAGCTGTGAGAACGTGGTCACCTATGAGTTGGTTTAGGAAGGGGAAGTTAAAAATAGTGAGCAGTTACAAAGATAAGATTACTCCTGTTTTGATTGCTTGTTTCTCAGCCTGACTAAAGCACCTTTGATAGGTATAATATATATTATACATATTATATAATATATATAAAATATTATATATAATATATATAATATTCAGGAACAGCTTTGTAGGCTGCAATTTCTCCGATTCTGCTAAATGGTTCTTTTTTATAACCCATGCAGACAAGATGCTGTGGGAAAGATTCATAAGCATATGAGAGTATAAGCTTGTTCATGCTCCCACTATACCTTTTGGTTCTTCTGCTTTCTTCCTTAGATGGTTTAATTGGTAAAGAATGACAAGTTCTGGTCAACACAAGAGGAGACAGAGGAGGTACTATTGGTATATGGATTCTACTATGAAAGCAACGCTTCCTACTGAGCACACAGTCTCCTTATGCAACCCAAAACAGTTTATTTAGAAGATTTCACAATACAGCAACATATTTTATTAAATATGTATTTAACCTTGTTACAGATGCCTGAAAATTCAGAAAAGCTCTTCAGAAGATCCAATGCTTCCGTTTTGAGAGATAAAATAATTGTATTTAGTTGGATCACCACTTTGTTTACATCCTTATGCTCGATGATCTGTTTGTCTAAAGGTTTCAGTGCCACCATCCTGGTGAGTTTGCTCTCATCACCTAGCTCTACAGCAACAGCTTGTTCAATCTGGCATAAATTAAACAAGAAAAAACGTATGTCCAGTAGTGTTATATATTTTTTTACATTATAGAATGCCCAATAATGCACACACAATAAGTGCTTCCAAGAACAGATAGAAAGTGCAGAGAAAGCATCCACGAGGAGACCTCCTGTTCTTAGCTTGGATTTTTACAGAACTGTAGCTCTAGTGTTAAAGCTGATTTTATAAAAAATTGCCACGTGGAGCTCTATATTAATTCTTTCTGACATCTGTCAAATACGCATCATATACAAGTACAACTGTGCTGTTTCCTGCTCCTACACAACTTCTCAGGTCTTCCTGCTTTCTTTAGCATAGAATTACAATCTATAGCCATTGTTGGCCAAAAAAGGTCCTGTAGGCTGTAGGGGATTGGCTGCTTGGAAATAAGCAAACAACTCTGCTTGAGGAAACTGAATTCAACCCACTCTCTCCTGGTTTATTGTTTTTATTATTTATTTGCAGGATTTGAATGGTTTTTTTCATTGAAATGAGCTGTCTGTTTTTCATGTCAGATTGACCAAATAGGAAGATATTTTTACCAAGACACTTTTCAGCACAGATCTACATAGATCTGTATTTCATTACCAGAGGAGAGAATTAAGGCATTACTGTGCATTTCTGTACTTCAACAAATTTCAGTTTCTATCCATAACTCAGACCTCCCCAAGGTTTTAAGTGCTCATTTAAATGCCAGTTAAAATATTTATATTGTATTTACTGTAGCATTATAGGTGCTGTCTGCAGCCTGAACGTTTAACTTAAAATACAGTTTTTGCCTGGGAAGACTAATAATAATTTATACTCAGCTAGTAGTAGCCATGGATAATGTTAGTTTTCACACATTATATACACTATCATCATCATACTTGAACAGTATATTTAAAAGATTTTTTTAAAGCAAATTTTGATTTTATTACTAGAAACCACCAAATATAAAATTTATGAGCTCTTATGTTCAATTACTTGGTATAGAGATCAAAAACTAGGCTTTCACTTAACAGTAAGATCCCCCAGACTACAAGTCAAAGTATTGGTACAGAATATATTCTTATGAGATTAAGAAATGTTAACCAAAATACTAACATTTTAAAATAATCAAAATAAAACACTCACCTGCTGCTGTTTATGATGTAAGTAAGCAAATTTCCACAGGGGGATATCTTTGGCTATTGATAATATAATATTTACTGCTCTGTTTACAGCACTCTGAAAATAGCAGAACATTCACCTTGAGCACACAGAGAGATTACAAGAAATTGGGGCGGGGGGGGAAGAGGGATCCTCCAAACAATACCAAAATGGAAAAATTATATGTCTATCTTTACAGGAAATATTCTAATAAGCATGAAGTAGATCACCCAAAATACATTTTGTAAGGGGAAAAAGTACCCCACAAAGCTCTATCACAGTCCTTCTATGTTCATGTGGTTTTCAAACAAGAACATAAGAGACCTTTATGAGCAGTAATCATGAATTACTGGAGATCATAACTTAATTATAGTACTATTTCCCCTTAAACTGGTTATAAACATAGTTATTTATTTTTAATAATAATAGTTTTCACATTCACATCAGAATGCCTGAACACATTTGTCTGAATTTGTGATGGTATAGTCTATCATCTATACAGGCAGCTATGTAAATTATTACATAACTTCTTCTATCTATGGTATTTTAAAATTACACTTTGTGGTCTGATTTCTTACTGACACTACCATGAAGGCTGCAAATGAAATCTGAGAAAGAATTCAACTACTGATTTTGGCAGTGACAATGCTAAATGAAAAGCCCACAAATCAACACCATAAACAACTAATACTTTGTGAATTATTTCAGACATTATAAGAGATCGTAAGTATGTGTGTAAGAATTTTGCTGAATTAGTATAACTTTAAATGAGTGTTCAATTTTTTTTCACAGTTTAGGGCCTCAGGCGTGTAATATTTTTCTTTACATTTCACTACTGCAGAATGCTGATTTATGAATGATACTTAAAACTGATAACATCGTTTTATATTCTGAAAGAGTTTAAGGCGACCAGGAAGTCAAATCAGGCTGTATCAATGGCATTCATTTTTATTTTTGCATCCACTTTGAAATGTTTGCCTCTAAGTAGAGGTTTGTGAACCTGAGTTACTGAGCTTTTAGGCAAACAGTTCCTTCTACTGGCCTGCATAACAAACCTGATCAGTGGCTTCATGACCTTAGCACCAAGTGATGTCATGAACTCTTGACTTTTGATCTTTTTTTCCCTTTCTTCTAGTTCTTATACCAAATTAAATTTGCACGCGTTGTTTTAAAACAATGCATTTATAAATGTTTTACCATAAATGACTGAGACGTGCAATTATTTCGTTACCTGAATATCTTCAAGACTTGGTCTCAAGACAACATTTGGAATAGCCAGTTGAATTTCAGCTTTGAACAAAGGAACCCTCTGTGACTCTACAAACTTGATCATCTGATACCTAGAGTCACCAACACGCAATCGATGTCTTAAGGACTCTAAAGAAATCTTCGTGCCTAAATAAATATAATATTTAAGTGAGTTTTTTTTTTTTACCACAATAAGTGTGGGGAAAAAAAATCTTAAAATGATATTAAAAAATTAAACATCTGAAAAAGACAGACTCACATCTGACTAAAGAATCAGTATTCTTCTGACAAAGCTGTCCCATCAGATTATAGTAACTACAGGACAGGCATTCTTGGCAGCGTGTTTTCTGTTTCATGTCGAGATGTATACAGGAGTATGAATCCTGAAGAGTTAAAAGGAAATTCTTAGGAAAATAACTATATTATCCAGCATGTAAGTGAAATATCGAGTATCTGACTACGTTATAAAAGGTTACTTTTTACACTGTAGAAGTCTTACCTCCAGAGTTCTTCCAGCATCTGCTTTCAGCCTCTGCTTAAGAGTATCTACCAGTTCACACACAGAGCATTCCACTTGCTGACTCTGTCTACAAAAACAACCTTACAGTCACCCACAGGGAATCAAACATAAGGAATACCCTTTGTTATTTTCCAGGCACACACCCCAAGTCCTACTCCACTGTGAAGAATTGTATGTGCAGGGAAACACCCTTAGACTTTTCAGTTTGTTCCTATTGCTTGGGCATACAGAGAATTTAAGACATTAAGATACGCAGACTATCAAGAAACCCGTTTGTCAGACTCTGTTATATCTGATTCAACCAGACTTCATAATAATTAAAGAAAAATAAGTTATTTTCCAACTATAGTTCATAAAACAGGCTTATCATGATGCAGTAAGATAATCTGTGAAATCAGAATTAGTAAAATAAAAACAAAAAAATAAATAGAAGGTATCTTATTTTGCACAGTTAGCATAGACATCTTTTTGGAGAAGAACTGAACAACTACTCTGCTATAACCTGGAAAATAAGCATAGGCCAAAAAATTTGCAGCGCTGGGAGAATGGGAGGTCTTACATTAGCTAGCTAGCATTAAGAATCAAGCAATTAACATGGGGATGAGATTTCATCTATCTTCATTCATTCATATCTATCTTCATTTTTCTTGTTACTGATTAGAATGCCATAAGGAGAAAAATATGAAATGCTAAACACTACATATGCAATTTTACATCTGCTGTATTCAAGATACTTGGGAGTTCCTCTACTGCATCCTGAGACTATCATTTTGCTTTAGACTAGTACTCTGTTAAAATAGAATTTTAAAAGTAAACTCTCTATGCATAAAAAAGTAATACATAAATAATCCCTCCCAAATATGGCCTTGCAATTAGTAAACCTACTGAGACAGTTTGTGAGCAGTAGAGACAGCAAGCTTTTCTGTCTGTTCCAGGAAAGAAAGCACATCTATAGGTTCATCTTCTGGCAAAATTATCAGAGCAGTGTTCGACATATCCTCCAGAATTCTTTCAATTCTGCATTCCAGGGTGTCAGCCGCTTCTTTGACTACATAGTCCAGCTCCCTCAGGGTACTATAAACATTCTCAATAACTAAGCAAGAAAACAAAATGAAAACAAATCATGCAAAATACAGACCTCTTAAATCTCACCTCCCCTTCCCCTGCCCTCCAGGTATTACAATAAAATGAGGATTTAATGGCAATGAAATATGCAATTAAGGCCTGAAATAGAAACATGATGGACTTGCTCTACTTTGGAGTCTTTAAATGAAACCATTTTATAATAACTAGTACACTAGCCTTCAAAATATATCTTCTTTTTCTGTATTAAAGAACATTGTAATGAAAAGGAGCAACAAAATACAACGGAAAACAGAAAGGATACAACTGTACAAAAATTATTTTGGTCCTCCTACATACATACACAGTGAAATCCAGTACTTTTATAATTGTAATTAACCTATAAATTCAATGGCTAAAGTTCCCCCAGCCAAGATTACATACTGGTTAAACCACTAGATATCTTCTTTCATGTATATGACCTAACTTACTTTGGAAAGAGATAAACTGCGTGCTTTAACAGATGTGTTTATTAAACTAGGTTAAAACGACTGTTTCTGAATAGACTGGATAAATTCTTTCCCTGTCTTTCATACTTTTCATTGCAAAGAAGAAAGAAATATGTCACCTGACACCCTTTGTCTTTGTATTTGTTATTACCAGACACTATCATCTGAATCACCAATACTTTCTTACTGTATGTAGAAAGAAATCACTATGATATCCAAGACACAGCAGTGTGACAGTGGTGTCCAACTGCTGATGCTTTAAATGGAAAACATAATTTATTCCTATTAGGAAGTTAATGATGGAGCTTGTCTTTTTTATTGACTAAAATGGACAAATAATCTAACCAATTCCTTAAGGGTTTTTTTTAATATATAAATTAGATAGTCCTAAATCCATTTTTTCACCTTGTCTCCTGTGTTTTAGTCTAGAAGGCAACCATGGGCCCCCATACTTCTACATATTAGATGGAAATAAGGCACTTAAGACATTAAGCTCATGCATAGTGAATTCAGCACATCGCTGGCAGGTCAGTTATTTTGTATACACTGAACCAATGGCTAATTTGTAAGTGTCCAACATGCATTCTGGGCACATTAGACATTGCACATCTTCAAAAAGATATGATGCATACACTCAAGAAAAGCATTCCTAGGCGTGATTCCATTTCAGCTGCAGCAGCAGGAAACAGGAGGTAGCCCAGATACTCTTGCCGAATAACCTCTATCTTGTCAAAAAAGGCCACTTTCCACCAGAGCAAATGCTGATCCAAAGAACCATTAAAACCTGAATTATAGCTATTCAGATACTTAGCACAGTGCAGAGAGTACCTAAATGAATAAAGAATATTGTAAAGACCTTCCTTACAATGCGTTACTAAACTATGCAAACCAAACACAAAAAATCATTTTAGAGCTATAAAACAAACATAAATACCCATTTGCCATTGTTTTTTTGTGCTCTGGTCAGGCAAAGGTCAAGTAAAGCTAAAAGGTGACCAGCCCTGCCTTAAGCACTGGTCAGAGCCCCATGCACCAGTGCCACACGGCAGAGTCACAAATGAACAGCTGCCCAAACCCATGCCCCATTTCACTTTCATATTTAGGCTGCATCTGTTCCTGTTTATCTTGCTGCTTTTCATTTTGAAGAAGAAAAGTGAAAGCCTAACATCAGTCTACCTCAACTGAAAACTGATTTACAAGCATGTTTTCCCCTCGTATAGATGGAGTGCTCTTCCTAAAACTAACAAGGAAATATTTGGCAGGTACCACCTAACAGCATCAACAGTTCACCACTTCTTCTCCTACTACATACATTTATTGATGTTCAGAGAATTCCATGACAGCTGCATCAGGCCCGGAGTAAGGGCATCCTCAACTTGTCCTATGAAAGGTTTCATCAGTGGTTTCAGCATAACAGGAATCCCATTCAGACGCTCTTTGTAATTGATCAACAGATTCTGGAGCCTGAAAGACATGAATATGTTTAGAATGTGCTTAATTCAGATATTTGAAACATGCAGAAGTTTGGATACGTTTTCTGTTAATAAGATTTGCAAGTTCTGACCTCATGTTAAAAATAAGAACCCTTCCCAGCTCTTCCTAGCTCAAACTAAGCCTCTTTCTCCCCACTAACAGCAGAACCAGACTGGGGAAATAAGTACCTCCAGCAAAATGACTGCATGTTTAGAATGTGCTTAATTCGGATATTTGAAACATGCAGAAGTTTGGATACTTTTTCTGTTAATAAGATTTGCAAGTTCTGACCTCATGTTAAAAATAAGAACCCTTCCCAGCTCTTCCTAGCTCAAACTAAGCCTCTTTCTCCCCACTAACAGCAGAACCAGACTGGGGAAATAAGTACCTCCAGCAAAATGACTGTGATCAAGTTAGAGAAACTTTCTTCCAAGAAAAATTAATTACAATTAAAAAAACCAGGAAATTGAAAACACGGTATTTTTGTTCCCTTCTTCCTATCTCACAAGACATAGTATGAAATGACACTGCTTATAAGAAAAGCAAGATCCAAACCACTTAGGACACCAAATCCCAAAGAAAGAGGCCAAATTCTGAATCAAGACTTACCAATATAGTTCCATGAAAATGGAGCTACACAATGAAGCTGCATAAACAAGAATTAGAAGCGAATGCAACTCAGAAGTCAAAGATACAAAATGGGTTCCTTACAAGAACTGCTGCAAAAAAAGTAATAGCTGTATTCTGTGCCAGATTAAAACCATGACCCTAAACATCAATGTTACAAACTGTATACTGAGATAACCCATTCGCAATATACCCAGAACCATTTTTCCAGTGTCGCTTAAGCAAAAATCTAGTCTCTGAATATTCCTTCTTTGCTTGGAGAGTCAGTCTGAAGTCTTTTTTATAATAGAAAGTAAGTTTGTATATTTTTTTTATTGCAAACATTTTCTGTACTTTTTTGTTTCTCTTGGATGGCAAAAGTCGGGGCTGTTGCTTTTCAGAAGACTGTAGCACGTAGAGTTTGCCTTGCACGTTAGAAGTTTTAGGTTAGTTTGTCCTAAAACACTCCACAGATAATTAATGAAAAATGTGGTATTATAAGAGTGAAAGACTGAAAGCTTTAACAATAGAAAAAGGGAGGAGGGGTTGAATGCAAGTGTTTATGAAACTCTGAACTTTGTCCCTTTTTGTCCACTTCTATTTAAAAACTATATAAAGGACACTCCTCACAAAGGATGACTTTTTTAAGACCTATCATCCTTGCTTAGAGAGTTAGAGAATTAATAATCAGCATCCCTGAGAATGAAAAGAACTCTTCCAGCACAGAATTGTACTGTCACAAGAAGCAGAAAGAAATTATTTAAAATCAACAAAAGTTATTTCAGATATTCAACATGAGAGAGCATATTATAACTTAGGTGATGTATTACCTATACAAATGTTTGGGTTGTGCCTTAATCAAGTGGTAAATTCCAGCTTGTTTTTCTAACAGAAAAAAGCTTTTGATGTTAACTGTAATATTTTGGAGTGTAATCCCTATGTGCATAGATGCCTTAGCAGTACCTAGGAGCCCCACATACAGAGCAGCTGTTGCAGTAACAAAACAAAAGCATGTCGTCGTTTTCTAGTAATGAGATATTTGTGGAGATAGGAACAACTCCTTGTTACCAATATTACTATGGAAATGCAGGGGAAAGCAATTTAATTTCAATTAAACTCCATCAAAGAGAAAAATTATAATAAATCAAAAGCATATGCAACAGACTCAAAGCTAGGAATTCCCATTTGCAGATGAGAATCAAATCCAAAAACTGTTCACTCACTCCATTTGATGTCTTTTAATCTGTTCTTCATCTGCACACAAGCCAAGGACAACATCTGGAACTTCAAAATGCATTTTTTTCAGGTATTTTGTTTCATAAAGTACTTCCAGGACCACTGGATCCAAGTTTACAAGTAATTCCTTCATGTAGCAGTACAGGGGGAAAAAAAAGAAATAGAAAATAAGGCAGTAGTTTGGTGGTTACATGTAGTGTGATATAACTGGAACATATAACAAGATGCAGATGACTAGAGAAGATTTTTAAAATGGATACTCATGTTTCTAAACAGATCCTCCTCCTCCTCTACAAATATCTGGATTTTCCAAAGTATTAATCAACCAATATCTTACACTGATTTCAATTTCCTGTGACTCCTTCAGTGTGCCCTAACCACTTGGCTCCTGTAACTTCCTAAGTTTGATTCTAGTTCTGCAGCTACACTCTGTGGAAACTAATTTGCCTCTTCATCTCAGTTTCTCCATTGGTAGACTAGGGAGAAGTGTTATGAAGGTTAATCTCTGTACACTTTTTGGGGCACTAAACGCTATTAAGGTGCTAAATAAATTTGAAAACTAGGTTCTAGTTGTCCATTAGGGAATCATTACTTCAAAAAACGCCACATTTTAACCATAATTTCTCTTCACTACAGCAGAAAAAATAATCTGTGAAGTAAGAATGGTAAGACTTTCTGTCTCAGCAAGCAGTTTTGAAAGCAAACTAATGAATGATTGCAATGTACTCAACACAGTGATGTTGACCACTACAGAAAAGACCATGATCTAATTAAAAATTCCTTCCTTGACTAAAATTTTGGTTAACATAGAAAATAAAACATGAAACAATATCTAAAAAGATGTAGATAAGTCAATAATAGACATGTATTTGCTGGGTACTGCCTCTTTTATGCCCTGAACGAGGCAGGAGCTTTATGAAGAAGAGGCATGATGAAGTCTGTACCATAAATATACACAAAAAGGAAAAAAAAAATACCAATTCGAGTAGTCATTTTTTCAACCCTATTAAGATTATTTTAATGCTGTGCTTGTCTATCCATGGTATGATTAAAGTAGCATATGTAATACTAAACAATGCAACAGTAATACAAAGAATAAATCATATTTACCTTGGTTTCTGGGTGCCTGACAAGTAAGGAAGCACACAGAGCATTTCTAGCCTGGTCAGCAAACCTGCACCAGGCTCTATGATAAATAAATTCAAATTCCAGAAGAACTGCAGCCATTTTATTGTAGCTCTTAACAACCTTTTTCATTTCCAGTGTCTGCAATTCAAGGAAAAAAAAAAAGGCAAACATCCTTTAAACAATTCAATGAGTCTAACATAGTAGGAATGCCCTCCACTAGGCTTTTCCTTACCACCATTAGGAAAACAAAACAAATAGAAAGCTTTAAGTTATGCTATTTTAGAGATAAGGTAAGACACAGAAACATAGAAATATATTTAGGAATTCAATTATTAAGAAGTATTTAACTGCTCTAAACAACATAACTTTTCCTGATTTTTCCTCCCAGTCTTGCCCATAAAACAAAGTCTATACTATGACCTATACAAGGCACTGATGTCCCACTGAGAAAGCTATAAAATTATATTCTTTCATGAAGTGTGGCTAGTGTTTGAGATTAAATATCTCAGTCCTCTTCATTACAGAGCATAGCAGACAGAAGGCTCTAAGCTCAGGTACATGGCCAACAGTGCTATTATCAGGATTAACATGAGTCAAGCCCCAGAAGGGACAAAAGCACCGGCCTAAGTCATCAGCTTAATGTCTCAAGGGAAGTAACTGTCCTGAGCTGCAGAATAATAATGCTGCAAAAAGGAATTCAAATCCTGGAGCAAACGTTAACACCTATCCTGTTGGATGAGCTTGAATACAAGTTGCTAGAAAAGTGAGCTTAAGAGTTTAAAAATAAATCATGTGTCTGTTAATAACATTATTGAAAGCTTAGCATAAACCCTCCTCTGCTAATTTCCAACCTTCAAAAGTGTGGTTTTCTTTTTAAGGAATGTCATTGGATGGTCAATTTTTCTGTATAACTGCTGCGCCCACATAATCTTCCCTGTTACCTAAAACACAGAAGATACGAGGTTATATTTCCATTAACTTAAAAACAGTCAAGAAGCAAAGTCCTTTTTCTCTCTCATTTATTTCATTCTTACTGGTGGTATATTACGTGGTATAGGTGGATTTTCTTTTTGCTTCTGGTAGAGTTTTCGAACAAACTCTAGATCTTGGCTGTACTGCTGAAGGACAATGGTATACTTCTCATTAAGATCAATATGATTTTCTCCTATTTGTTCAAGTTTCATCAGAAGTCCCAGCATCTGTTCAGTCTAAAAAGGAGGATGAAGCATTTAGTCCAGGAGATGCTAATAGTTCAGAAAGTCACTGTTCATAAACTGTTTTTCTAATTTATAAGTTATGCAAGTTTGCAAGTTGTTTCCTAAGAAACACAGAAAAGTCCATCCAGAAAAGTTAGTGAATTTTACTTCCGTATTTCGTCCCATTTAGAATATATTTACCACAGTATGAACCAAGAAACTGCTACCACTACGGTATACTGGAATATTTAATTTTTTTCTGACTCTCAAATCATCACTCTCTTTTTCTGCAAGCAGTTGTGGTAGAACACCTACGCCTTTACTCATGCTTCATTAACATCTCATATCATGATCAGGGCCTGAACCAATGAACAGTATTGACATTAAGGTAACAGACAGCAGGGATTATTTCATTACTCCTGCCAGTCCAACAGGAATAACTTAGAAATGCAACAGGAAGCATGGGGAACACCAGGATGAAGAAAGAAAATAAACTTCAAAAAAATAGGACTATAAAATTGGTAAGGAAAGATGGAACATAAAACTGGCACCAAGTAACAGTGAACATTATCTTCCAGCACTTCTGCAAGCGACTTTTAGAACACTTGTCTGTGTCCTCCTACATTATCTCAGGCAGCCACCAATAGGCCTCTTGTCCTCCTACATTATCTCAGGCAGCCACCAGCACAGTACAGAACACTGGCAGTAATGAAGGAGTTCAGTAGGAGTGACGGGTACTCAGCCTTTCTGAGCACCAGAATTTGTAAAATTTTTGCATTTGTAAAATTACTTACAGTTACGGTCCTCTCAAACCAGGAATCCACAAATTCTTGTATGGACTCGTACAATGCTGCAATTTGGTTCTTAAATTCAAGGTAATCTTTTTCAAACTAGAAACGGGTAAAAGAAAAAAAAATCATCTAGAGTGTTGCTTTCATTTCATACAAAATTCTTTCCCTGAAGTTTTTGGGGAATTTGCTTTATCTGCCCAGTACATGTGTTCAGTACTGAATTGAAGAGAACAGGGATACCAGTAACAAAGGCATTTACATTCTAAGCAAAACAAACCAAAAATAAGAAGTGTTAGCTTATATGATTAACGCCTCATCTTCATGAACACAAAAGAGCACGGAGGAACAAGGACAGGCAGAGGAAATCTAATAACCTAACCAGAAAGAACATAGTACACTCACCAGCTACTCCCAGCACTGCCACAGAAGAGCGCTCAGCTCACTGTCCAGGTATGAAACCCATCAAGATGAGCAAACTGGCAGGCTCTCTAGAGCACCTTACAGACTAAGGGAGGTTATTGCCTAGGAGATAAGGGACCCATTACAGTTTACCAGGGAAGAGCATTTTGGCACTATACAAAACGTATTATGGGAGTTAGGGAAGAAGCAAAGGCAGGGATCAGTGTGGTTTGTGGGAGGAACAAGTGTGGAAAAATGGAGGCATGATGATCCCATCGATAAAAGGAGTCGGTCACATGTGAACAGGTTGCTGGTCAATACACTTGTCTGGCCGTGCCCTGCACCTGATCAGCACAATCTGTCTTGTCTTCTTACTTATCTCCATTTCTAACCATTTTCATGAGTGAAAGGGTTCTCTCTTCTGAGTGCATGAGTGTGTATGGGAGTCTACGTACCAGCAACAGGAGTGGAAGGGGCTTAAAGGCAGCTTATAAGAAGGATGAAGAGAGACTTTTACCAAGTCCTGTGGTGATAGGACAAGGGGTAATGGTTTTAAATCTGCCCAAAAGAGGGTTGATTTAGATTGGACATAAGGAGGAAATTTTTTATGCTGAGGGTGGTGAGGCACTGGAACAGGTTTCCCAGAGAAGTTGTGCATGCCCCACCCCTGTAAATGTTTCAGGTCAGGTTGGATGTGGCTTTGAGCAACCTGATCTAGTGGAAGATGACCCTGCTCATGGCAGGGGGGTTGGACTAGATAATCTTTAAAGGTCCCTTCCAACCCAAACCATTCTATGATTCTATGGAGACCATGGGTCACTGGGGCCTGTGCACCTGTAGAGTCAGCAACTGGAGAGACTAGAGCATATTGAGGTCTAAGCATCAGCAACCAGGGTAGGAACCATGGATCGTAGTAACTAGAAACACTGGAGCATGTGCATACTGTGTGTGTGGGTGTGTCACGTATAATGGTTAGAGAATACCAAACCAGATTAGGCAGCAAATAGGACAGATGCTTGGGAACCAAGTGTGGGAGCAGCCATAAGCCTGGGCTGGATATTAAAGAGACCAGAGTGGTCTAAGAGTTGGCTACCAGCGGGACCAGGAGGCCCAAGCCAGCCACCAGAGAGACGGTAGGGTCTGAAGGTCAGCTACTGATAAGTTTATAAGCCTGGACCAACTACAAGAAAGAACTGTCTGCATGTGTGTGTTTCTGTGTGTCAGCAACCAGTACAGCAAGGGGATCCAGGGGTCAGGTAAAGGGTAGACTGATTGCCTGACACCAGTTACTGGAGGGACCCATAGTGCATGTGTCTGTGTGTGTGTGTGTATAGGTCTGAGTACCAGCAACTGGAGTGGGGCTGTGGGCCTTGGGGAAGTTTGTAAGTCCAGGAACTGGGGAGACCTGGGTATCCAGGGGCCAGTTGTTGGATAGACTGAGCGTGTAAGACTAGCTACTGGAGGAATCCATGTATATATATTTTCCACTAACAGGCTTTCCTCCTGCTCAGCCAGAGAGGTAAGGGATGAGGCCATTAATACTGTTTGTAATTGTGTGATTGCTGTGCTTTCACTTTGTGTTGAGCTGTGCGGCCAGACCTGTGTATAAATGTATTGTGTGTACGTGTGCATGCATGCCTATTGGGAATTACACGCTCAGCCTCACAGCCCAGTGGACCTGGGGACATGGAACTGTGACAGCCTCACCTCTATTGGGCTACCAAATTCGGCAGCTCCTAACTAGAAGTAGGGTATTTATCTGTAATAAATTTTCTTGAAAGTCTAAAAGACCGAGGACCTACAAAAAGAGTTCAATGTAAACTTCCTCTTGAAGAAAGCACTCCACTAGCTTGGAAAGATAGTCCAGAATATATATTGCTCCAACCATTTAGGTGTAGAAAAGCCACATAATTTTTAAACACCTTCAAATTCCAGTTACCAGTAAATGTTCTACTTCAGAAAAGAACCACACAGCAAGTATTACAGAAATGTAAGCCACCAGCCAGTTCGAAGAAAGCCAAAGGCATTCTAGACTTAAATGTTTAAAGGAAAGTTCCTTACAGTTGCAAGCTACAGTTCAGTAAGGCAGGAGAGTAAGTCAACATTTCTAGCACTTCTATTGTGAGGCTATCAATCCTGCAAAGCAAGCAGACTACAGCTCAAAAAAAGCAGCTCAATTCCAGCATGCGCAGGATGTATTAAAACATGAGTCTGAGGCACTTGAAAAGCCACTTCAGTTTTTACCACCCTACTCAGCGCTGGGGGTGGTATCATTCACTTCTCCCTCTTAAAATGTTCATCTAAGTGCCTTTGCTATGTTTACTATAATACTGCCTTTACTATTCCACTAAATATTTTCAGTATCACTGAGTAACACTTGCAACTAGATAAACTGTATTTAATGCATTGACCTGCCTGAATTAGTTTTCAGTCTGCAGTTCAAAATACATCCATCTCAAAACAAGTTTAGGAAAAGTTGTTTGTAGCATTACCTATCACAGAAAACCTAGTTTATCACAAATTAACAAAAACATTTGAAATAAAAGCCAAATTTACCCAAACACTTTCAAACTGTATTAAAAGATATGAAAGTATTATTATTACAGCAAAATACTATATGCATTGTTACAATATTTAATCTTCTTTGCATAACTCCCGTGAAAAGCACAGAATTAAGGGAGTGATTGTCAGACAAGTGCTGAATGTATATACCTCTTTTTTTCTGTGATCCAGAACATCATACCGTTTGGATTTGGTGTTTGTAGCAATGCTCTGGTAATGAGTACTGATCTCTTCAATACCTTCTATTTTTATACGCTGGAGCTCTAAAAGGCTTTCCATAATATTACTCATGTCTGAAATCTTCTCCAAACGTTTACAGAATGTATCAAATTTTCCAAATATATAGTTTTCACTAACAATAAAAAAGCAACAGAGGGATTGTTATGCAAATCTATTTGTAATAGATTTAACCACATATATTTAACCCACATATATTCTTCCAGAACTGCTACCAAGTTTCACATAAAAAAATCTATGCTGTAATAATTACAAATCAAGTAAAAACCATTTTAAAGTAATGGATATAAACAAGAAAATGCTTAATCCTTATATATGTCAATTAAAAGCTTTAACCACATTTTATAGGAGTTACTCCTTTAAATAAGACATTTTCAGGAGATCAAAATGTGAATGTACAATACTAAGAAGTGCTCCATGCTTTAAGTGCCAATGCAGGTAAAACTCCCCTTGGTATTGTGATAGACAACCCAGCCCAAAGCTGATTAAATTCTCCTGGAGTCTTTTCACTTACATTCATGACTCAAATTTGTTGGGATTTCAGACCATACATAAACATATATATTAAATTAACACATGCATAAATTCGCCTGAAGGCCCCTTGGACATCTGATAAATCAACAAGTGACTGGCAAAAACCTGTTACTGGTTTACTCCTGAATAAAAAAAAAACCTCTGCAAGGTCATGTTCTGATTATAATAAATACTACATTTTAATTGAGTATTCAGCGTTTCTGCTAGCCAGCAGATATAATATCTCATTTATAAATTGTATAAATGAATATGATTCAATATTAGAGTGAATTATTTACCTGAAATCAAATTGCCTGTCACTTGGATTTTCCTTTAGTGCCTCCCTAATTTTCTGAAAGGATGTTTGGTACTGTTCTTTGAGGGAAATGCATTGTTGTATCCTCTTTAGCAATTCTTGCCTGAGGAAGAAAGCACAGAAGACAGAAAATCATCGTAAGGACGTCTTCAAAAGAGTATAAATAAAAATAGAAAATTTCAGTTGGATATGCAACTTTGCAAAATAAGAACACAAAATTATACATTACCTGAAAAACATTCAAAATGTGAGGATTACATTACAAGGTTTTGTTTTAAATTTGTTATCTAGATGGGATATTTTTAAGTTTAGGTTTTATTGTTATCAACCCAAAACTTTCATAGCACAGTCCAGAAAGCACTTACATCAGGAAACCCTAGCTACTGAGTGCCTGCAGTTTGGCCATTTCTCATCTTCTGTAACCTGGGTATTGCTGATGGGTTTTTCTTCGCTTGTTTCTTTGTTTTTTCTAAGCAGACAAGACTGGAGAGGTATTTTTTCAGACTACAGTAAGCATGAGGAAAGTCTTGTTTCTTTACAAAGACACACCAGGAAGATCTCGGTTCCTAAGGCCACAGATAGTTACATCTTATACATGGTTGTTCATTAACCCTGAGGTACTACTCTACATGAGAAACACAGATGAGGCATGGAAATTAGTCATAAGCCATTTACCCAAGACTGTTGCTCCACTTTGGCTCTGTCTTTCGTCTTCCAAAAGATCATTGAGAATTAAAATGATAGTCAAACTTTATAGACTGAAACCACTAACTGGGACAGAGAGAAACTTTTGCAGGGACAGCAGCAGCAAATAAGTAAATGAGAAGAATGTCTCAAAAATAAATTCAGCTAGAATAAACAAAAAAAATGTATTCTACTTTTATTTACATTAATTCTTTAGAATAAACATAGCTGGTACTTAACTGATTAAAGGTAATTTCTGAAAACTTCCCTTTACCCACACCGCAATACAGGAGAAATCCAAATTATTTGTTAGATTTACTTGTATGTCTCCTAGCCTGTTACCTCAGCGTCACCTTTGACTTGGCTGGAATTTAAGCACGGACATCCTGACTGTCTATGTCTTGATGGAGCTTGTAACACCTTTTCCTTCTCACCTCAGTAACCATAATCTTGCTCAATTTATACTCTTTCAAGAGACTGTTCCAATCATTACTTTTCTAATTGATAACTTTAGATGTCATGCTCATCTTAACCCCTGTGATTTCCCCCTTCCCTTTTGCATGAAAATAATTGACTTGTTCTTACAGTACGTGTTTTTCCTAGGCTATCTCCACTTCTCATCCTTCAGATAGACTTGTTCTGCCAGTGACATCAGCATTCTCCACCCACTTGTTAGGTTTCATAGAAACACTTCTATGCTTCCACTTATGCTGTACATAGCACCTGGGAGCAGCTCCTTGCAAGTAGCTATAAAGCCCCTAACTCGTCCCTTCCTTGAAATGTCTCCTTTAGTCCTCCTGGCAGTGATGCCTACAAAACACCCAAGGGCATCACAAGGTTTGCTGAAAACACTGTCATTCCAGCTAACCAACACTGCATGATTGCTGGTTTTTCTCCATCCCTCTTTCCTCCTGCCACCTCACCATTCACTTCTTATGTTTCAGATTGCAAGCTCTTCTTACGTTTTAGATTGCAAGCTCCTTAGAGCTGAGGCAAACTTGTTCTTCATTTTCTGTATAGTGCCTACCGTCTGCTGAAAACCAGGGACTCTTGCTATAGCAATAGCTGTAACAAGAACAACAGAAAGGAAGAATAAAACTAGTCTTAGGCAAGTCTAACTAGCAAACTTACAGTAAATCTAGCTTTTTAAATTTAAGGTGCCTCATTGGCACCATTAACACTCCTCATGTATTTGCTCATACAGCATTCCCCACAGAATAGTCAGAAAATACAAGTCTGAGTCCCATCCTATCACCCACATACCTTGCTCCAAACAGAGTGCAATCGAATTGTGATTCTGGTCCTGGTATATATTGTCCCCTTCCTCAAACTGACTTTCCTGTCCACTAACAGCAAAATATAAATCTTAGATGGAACTTTGCCAGTCTGTCCTCGGAGCTTCTTTATGAAGAACCTTAGCTCCCAGTTCTAATTGCTCAAGTGTGTTGTGGTCTAAAAAAAGCCTTGGGGAAAAAATATCGAGTGTTGTATACTGATATATATTATATGCTTTTCAATAACAGTTTTTTTCACAACACATAGTAAATTTGTTTTTGCAGAGTACTTAATTCTACACAAAATGAGTAGTCACAAGCTTAAAATTAACATGAGAATCAGTGCCTGGTAGGAGGACAAGGGGCTACTTAAATTTACCTTTTAATAATCCTGATGACTAATCTATAATTTTACTTCTAGTGTTAACAAAAGAAGATGAAATTATTAAAATTCTATCACCTGTCCAGATCCCAGATTTTTGAAACACCTTCACATAGATATGTCTTGCATGTGTTAATCATTTGATTAGTGATTTTAAGAAGAAGGGATGTCATGCGCTCTGATGTGTTGTAGTATGGTGATGTACAGTAGATCATACAGACAGTATTCAATAAACTGGGTACATGTTCCATCATTGTTACCTACAACAGGAAAAAATGGGAAAGTCAGCAATTTGAATTTCCTAAAAATTAACACAACGGAAAATGTGACAGCTCTGGGAATACGTTTGTCAGTGGATAAACATCTTTTTGATTGTAACACATTGTTCTTGTAGACATCTCATTATGAACTGGACGACCCAATTCATTTGCGGGGACCTAACACACTATGAGCAAGAGGAAAAAAATGGGGAATGGGTAATGAATAAATGAATAGGTCTTCTTCCAGAGTGGGATTTTCCAGAGGAAAAACAGAGACTGTACTCTTTTTGGCCATGGCCTCCAGTATATGAAGGTGCTGTAGTCAGCTTTGCAAAGGAATACGCTAAACAAGGAAAAGAAGTCATACGCTGCTACAAAAGAGTTGGCCTGCTGTAGGAAGGACAAGAAGAAAGTTGGCCTTTGCTCATTTTGCCTAGATCTTTGCCAGAAGATAAACCCAGAAGGGGGAGGCAAGGCAACAATAATCTGTTACTGAGGATACTGAACTACAGAGTTTTCTGTCCCACAGAAAGATTCCACAGAAACGCATGCAAGCCAGATATACTGAGAACCCACAACAAAAGACAGTGACTGGTCTAGAAAAGGATAAAAGAAGTATGGTTACTAAAAGTCAAGTCCAATGTGGCAGAATGGTGAATATTTGCAGAAGAAAAGCAGTGTAAAATATCACAATGATTCAAACAGAGTTCAAGCTTTGAAAACAATATTTAGAAAATTTGTAAGCAGCTCGATTATGGGCAAATCTTCTGAACCATGTAAGCTTAGACAGTTTTGCCTGCTGGCTGTATCTTCAAAATTCATGCTCTTGCTTAAAAAAATGAAATCTGAGACCCACAAGGTTATGAAAATAAATATTATAATTTGAACCAGGATGAAAGTAAATACATGCTACCTGCAAGAGAAACAGCTTTAACCTGTAAAATAAGTGGAAGCTGCCCAATTTCAGCTCAACTGAAGGCTTAAGATCATTTTATGATATTTGCATTAAAACAATCATGAGTAGCTGCTAACAGAAGCATGGAGACAGGAAGAGGTACCATATGTAAGGCCCAACCTCACAAAGACAATTCAGCTCGATACCAGGTTTGGAAAAACATCATCTTTTGCTTATTTTTCTCATGCCCTTCAATTATCTTCTGGAATGACAACTGCCTCCTACACAAAAAGTAGTATCTCTGGCTTATTCAAAATCTGTAAACTCAGCTCACTAATGGCAAAGGAGTTAAGCTGTCCACTAATCATTAAGCATAGGAGTTAAATACTGAAAGGGGAAACATCTTTCTTTCAGCAGCCAAAGCCTTTCCTTTCTTTTCTGAATTTCACGTTAAGTGCCTTTAGAGTACTACTTACAGGTGAAGCTTTGGCAAGTGGGCCAAAAAATTTATCCAATGTATATAAATATCTCACATTGTCTTTAGCTTCATTGGCAGCAATTGTTATATTACCATCCTGAAGGGATTAAAAAAAAAAGAAATAGAATTAATAGTGTTAAAACTTACTGAACAGGTTCTTGCTCTTTTAAAGTGCATGCTACCACAAGACTATGATTCCATCTTGCAAACCTTTTCTCACAGAAGTTCTCTCAAATAAGCCATTTCTTCTTCACATAAGAAATAACTGCTTTTACATGCAAAAATTGGTAAGATCTACCTGGCAATCAGCAACATTTTGGATGTGATTTAGAGGAATTCCCTACTTACCAATGGAAGTACAATAGCGTGGTTTTGATAATCTGACTTACATTTTAGAATGGTTTTAGCATGGTACCCATTCTACAGAACCTAGACAAGATCCCTGAAATGTACCAGGGTGTTTCCCATCATTTTTAAATAAACACTTGTTAGGGCAAATAAGTTCACAACTAATGCCTGTACATGCTTCTGTTCATGACAGGTGGAACTATACAGTACTTAGGAGGCAATTTTGTATGAAGAAAGAAATCTAGTTCATCATCCTTGGCTTGTACTGGCTCTGTACAGACACTCTAATCCAAATTCCATTCATCATAAAAGTCTGCAAATATGTTAAGCACAAAATAAAAAACTCAATAAGGTGACACCGTTTTCCTGGTCTATTTTCAAAACAGTAGAATACCTTCTTAAGTGCTAGAAGATCTACATTCTGGTGTTTTGGGGGAGTCTGATTGGCTGTACATGGTCTACAGCTTATTTTCTGGCTTGCCTTCAATTCTGACTGATAAGTTTACATCGCAGATATCCACTTATCTGAAGTAGCAGTTATGCTACAAAAAGCCAGCTGTCAATAATTCTAAGAGCAATATGATGAACTTTCAGACATCTCTACAGTTGGCCTGTGCAGGGTACAGCTGGAGAGAGACAGAAAAATGTTGTATTGCTGCATTGCTTTACTCCTGCACAGCCATTGCACCCACTATGTTAATGAAAGACACATTACAGAAGCATTGACTTCAAGTTAGCTATTTAACTTCAGAATCATTGGTGTTACGTGTTTCAACAAACGGATAATAACCACAGCACAAAACCAGCATAAACACTCAAAACTATTTTTAGCACTGTGTTCAGTTCTGTGTGTATAACAAATACAGTACTGTACTCATTTAAAACTTTTATTAAAACATAGTAATTACCAGCTCTTTCCACTGCTTTAATGTCTTTGATCTTGCTGCCTGAAGAATACTTATAATTTTCTTTACTCTTGAACTCTTGATCTCATCTAAAAGGCTTTGAAGAAAGAAACACATTTAATACTCTCTTTGGAATGAAAGTTTACATTTATTTTTAAAAAGCTTTTTTTTAGACTCTGTGAGAAATGATGCAGGGATTTAACCTGTTAAATGATGACATCCTTGTCTTCCAGTGTTCCAGCTCTGCAGATGGACCAATGTCATCAGCTTCTCTTCTCATTTGTTCACCCTCCACTAAAACTTGTCTGATCTGTTTGATCCAAATCATGACCACTTCTTCAAGTTTCTCAGTGACCTCTGTGTTACTGCCTTCAGAATCATAGAATGGGACAGTCTCATAAGTACCAAGAAATAAATACAGATTTTTAACTACAGAAGTGAAATGTCCTTAGCAATCATAAGCTGAGACTCTGTGTAAGCTGAGTATATTCAAATCACTGACCAACAACAGGAAAAGATTTAAGACTGTAACAATAAGATGCACACACACACAACTTATATCTACCTACTCTGCTACTATTGCATATCCTTTACGATGGAAACAGTTAAAAATACAGTGAGTTCATAAGGAAAAAAAATACAGCGATGTGATTTTGGGAGAATCATGTTTCAGAGGTCCAAGAAATGCATTAACTATTATGTGTATATTTTTCTGCTTGTATTTCATAAGTAAAGGCTTACTTCTCCACATTTCTCTCTTTCTGCCATTGCAGCCTAGTCCACATTAAAAGCATCATGTAACAGACACCATTATTAACAGTCACAAAACCCCCCTGTAATTTGTAAGTCAGCACATCTTTTAGATTGCCCTAGCAGCTGAAAGAGTCCAGTTCACTTGGTGCATTATATTTAGGACTCGTGGAGCTTGTACTACTAAATAGATCTAAAGAACTTGTCCAGCCATATAACGTTACTGCCTCATCTTAAGAGTCACTAGTTGTTCTGTGGAAGTTTTCCTGCCATAGGCTCATGTAGGGTTGAGAGGGATTGCAGAATTATTGACTAGTTTGGCATTATTTCACTATGAAAGCCCATGTGGTGTTAAGAAATGGTGGAAAGCTATTGTTCAAAGAGACATAACTACTCTTTTTCTTACATATACATATATATATAAATTTTTATAAGTACATCTTGTTTTGACTCAGCCCTCAGAGTCAGACTTAATATTGGATAGGATTTCCCCAGTATCAAAGAAAGTGAAGAGTATACACACTAGTAGATGGCATCAGTCAGCAACTACTTGGCCAGCAAACTAGGAGGAACATAGGCCACTGCCTGCATGATATGTCAAGGAACTACCTAATCCTTTAAGATCTATGAATTAAAATCATCAATCATTTGCCCATCCTTTATGATTACACAGTCAGAAACCTGGCAAGAGTAAGCAGAAAAATGTATATAGCTCAGAAAAGATTAATTAATTCTTCAAGGTAAATTTTTACTAATGACATAACATTTATTTTATAAACAGCATCATTGTGTTTGCTGTAGGAATTACTCACCTGCAGTTATGTAGTCAGATGGGTTCTGTAAGTTGCTGACATAAATATCAATATCCACTTTTGTGAGCTGAATTTTATCTTCTATATTCTGTCTTGATGATGACAAAGTACCCACAAATTTATCCACTGAATACAGAAAGTCTTGTATCTGGCTGTTCTTCAACCCTTCTTTCACAGCTCCCCAGTTCTGATTATTTTATGATTTATGCCAAAAAAAAAAAAAAAGTAAATCAAGGGTCACACTTTCTTTTGTTTTTTGAACACAGAAGGTATTTTATTTTTCATTAGAAAGGTATTCCTTATTCATGGCAGTATATAAAGATTTATCAGTATGCCCTTTAAAATACACTCATCAGTACTATAGCACAATTACTTTCAAGAGTGCATTGATTTAATTATTCTGTTAGACAAGAAGAGACAAACAAGCATGAGGCTCGAGAAATAAAAATGTCTTGCTGCTCTCACTCACACTGAATTACCATCTTTATTTCAGTCTGATTTGGCGCTCTCTGAACAGAGAAAACAGATTCTAATCTCCCCTCCTGCTCCTGGGTCAGAGAAAATGGTAGCTTATGGTTAACAGCATATGACACCACTGTTCGCGACAGACACTGAGCTTTATTATACTTCCTACCCCTGAACGTATACTTCTAGAGGCAACAGAGCAAACTGTGATGCTTTGTGAGCGCCACAGAACAAGGACAACTTGAAGCAGCTGGATACCCTGGCTGTGATACAGTGCTTGCTGTCCACTCTCTATAATAAAATCATGGACTGATCTTTTGTGCTGCCAGAAGAACTTGGCACTTCTTTCAACCCAGGCTTAATCTGGTTTTAATTAAATCTTCACAGTTTTGCCTTAGTATGGCTGCTATGCTACGTTCTCCTTTGTGATGAGCATTACAGCTGGTGCTACTGCTTGAAAATAAACAATAACTATATGAATTTCAAACACATACACAAACTGCATGACTCACATAAAGGCCTATATTAGACTTGTATCTTTTTGTATCCTCTGTTTTATGTGAGGGGACTACAGCAGCCACTTGCCTTCATTGCAAGTGTTCTTGAGAAAAAAGACTAACTATTAGATTACCTGTTGGGATTTAAGTGCTGGTATCATGATTTGGGACAAGAAAAATTCCAGGCCCTGAAGGATATTTCCATTAATACAATCAAATACGCCAAAATTCACCTCCTTCGGGAAGAAATAAAAGTTAGTGAGTACATGTAAACTTCTGCAATATTATAATACGAGTGAAATTCAGACACATGGCAGACATATATACAGTCCATAACTATGTAGGTTCCCCGAGGATATTGCCCCTCAGCTGCTGAATTTGGATTGGACATAGACTAAAATTCAATTGGAAATTCCAAGACTTGTCCATAAGTTTGAGTCACCAGAAACATCATTCCCATATTGTAGCAACACTCCAGCAACCAATTAAAATTAACCATTTAACATCAATGCATTAATTAATCTTAAGACAATTATGTCTATATTTCTCTTTTAAAGGAACAGCTTCCATCTATCATAAATACCTAAAAAAGGACAACAAATGTATCAGGCAAAAAATTCCTCTCTCAGTTGTACAGTTCTCTCCAGTTCATTGTTGCTGTGAAGGAAGAAGCAGTGAATTGCTGACACCGGGGACAAGGAGAGACGGTACTGGTGAGTGGAATTTTACTGCAGAACTCGAAGCATAAATTGGAAGAAGTGAGGGATTGCATCTTTTCCCAATGCTGCTCCTTTATGGACTGGTTGGCTTTTCTGTTACTGGCATTTTGCCTACAAATGTATACATTCTGAACATGGGTCATGTGCTTACTACGACCCATACTGACTAGCCATCTCAGCTCTGGGTATCTCTCTTGTTAGCAGAGAGGGAGTCTCATTCAGAACTTCTGAACTGCACAGACATACACTGATTTTGCCTACATCATGATGAATGCTTCACTGATACAGGGGAAAGCGTACTGAGTTCTGCCGTGGAAGCTTCTACTCCCAACTTTTGCCTGTGCAAAGACAGCAATTCCGGAGTGTTTTAGGAACGGCAACTACAAATGAATTTTTCTAGAGGCTTTGACGTTCTTGGCTATCTTGATTATTAATATCACTAATGTTTTTCTTGCTAGTTCCCCACTTGCATGTAAAAGGAGAGCGTTTAAGACAATTAGCTGTTACGTATGGGTGGAATACTATTTCCTAATGGTATTACAGTTTTATAATCCCACTAGAGTACAAGAAGGCAGAAAGCCCTTTCTCAAAAAGTGGAGGAATTATGGATGACAATCAAGGCAACGTTCTTAATCTGTTCCACCTGAAGTTTGAGCATGAAAGAGCAAGATGCCCTGGACTGAAAGTCAAGTCATAGAGAAACACAGTTCCCATTAAACAATGCCTGAAGAAGTGCGTACGAGGAAGAAGACCAAGTTTATTTGCATGTCTGAACAGGCTCCCTGGGAGGCAATGCCCCCAAGGTTTTTAATAAGGAAATGCCCCTAAACTACTTCCCTCTGCAAAAGGGTGTGCTAGCAAAATAGCAGAAGGAAAAGACAGAAAGGTAATGAAGAAAGGAACTGACCCCTATTTCCTCCCTTCAGATACTTTTAACAAGGTCAGTTTCTCCCATAAGAGAGTGTTTGCATTTGTTGCAGGGAGGGAGAGGCAGGGAAAATTAAGTCTTTCAAGACTTCTGTCTGTTCATGAGAATCTCTAGGACAAGGTCAACATACAAGCTGATCCATTTCTTTCCACAGGATGCTGAAGATTCAGCTATTTCTCTTGAGAAATAGGGAACAAATTAGTGTATTTCTAGGGGGTTCTCAGATTCTCCTTCCAACTAGTCCTACACAGCTTTTCAGGATAAACCAGAATTTGCCAAACCAGTCTGAGCCTGAGCTCCAAGACTCATCAGTGTGAAGACCGGCTGACTGAAAAGTAGGGCTTGTTTTACCTTCTATAGCATCTAAAAATATTGCCTCGCATACAGAATGAAGTTTGACAACAGCTACATGACAGCCCCTGCCAAAACAAGGTGATCACAAAAGAACCACAGAGAGAAGGCACCAAGGCAGCTAACTGAAGAGTTTGGACAACCATTCTGACAAGTACCCAACTGAAGCAGCGCAGCAGGATTGACTGCGAGAAGAGGAAGCCTAGAAATTACTTTTGCACCCCTAGATGAGGTATTTGTAAAAATGTTGTTATAAAGCAAGTGACTGACAGAAACTGAAGTACTAATTTCCATGACTGTAGCTGGAGAACAAACTTACTACAGCTTTGGCCTGCTCAGTTGGAACACATCAACCTATTAGTGATGAATAAGGAGAAAATCTGTACAGCACAAAAATTAGTGCATCAATATTTTTGAGAATATGATTTCAGGCTTATTACATTGCCTGTTCTTAGATGTTAGTATCTGGATGCTCTCTGTAAAAAACCATTGCAAATATTTCCCAAGAACATGAGTATCTCTGAAAGTTGGAAAAGTGCTTTTCTTATATACAGCTAAAGCTATTAGGGTCAGGAAAACTTTACTTTAGTTAGTTTCAAGTATGATCTTTATTTTAAAAGTTTAAAAGATAGTTATTTAAGTGCAGCATTTCCATAATTTAGGCTCATTAATTAAAAGGAAATCTCCTGATTTAGGTCTTTATTCCCTATTGCCATGAAAATTTTTATTTTTAATGACTG
Organism: Aptenodytes forsteri; assembly: GCF_000699145.1. NCBI lineage: Eukaryota > Metazoa > Chordata > Aves > Sphenisciformes > Spheniscidae > Aptenodytes > Aptenodytes forsteri. Next base: position 700,504 of record NW_008795036.1, read on the forward strand.
ATTAATAAGGAATTTTTATTAATTAAAATCTTGTTTTTAATAATATTGCAGTAGCTAATTTCCAAATCATTAGAACATTATCATAAATAATTGTTCAGGTGAAAAAGAACTTCTGTTAGAAACAGAACTAGACATTTTCATGAAAGCACTCCCCACTTCTTTTTCTGATTCCAGTTGCATGAATAAAGGTCTAAGAAAATATTAAGTACACTGCAAACAATGCATGATTTTGGTCTGACCTGGGAAACATTTGATGCAGTTATAACTTTATCTGATGTCCTTAGGAAAAATGCACAAGTTCCTGTAAAGTTCTGTAAAAAGGACAAAATGCATATGGTTAAAAAGAATACACGTGTGCAGCGAAAGTAATTTACTTAACAACTTTAAAATGTGCTGAAAACAAAATTGTAAAAAACTAATTACTCAAAAAGGTAGTGAACTGTTTGTAGGATATTTGAACATTTGCCCCTCTCAAATCAAATGCTGTTTTTTCTCCATCTGACATAAGAACGTCAAAAACGCTGTTCTGGGCAGACCAGTCCAGTATTGCATCTTTACCAAGAAAATGCAGTTCAGGGAGAGCTTGCGAGCTAGGCTACTTCCTGGGCTCTCCTATTCTCCGACCACCTGCAACCATTGTATGAGAGCTGTTAGATGACATATTCCTGTCTAGTCATTTTAGTATCCATTCATGGATCTATCCATGAGATTGTCTAATCCCTTTCTGAATCTGCCAACATAAATTCACTGAAAAAAACTCAAGATATCCTCAGCTTTCCAACATTTAAAGTACTTTTCATAGATACCTAGACCAGAATAGATCATCTTAGAATGACATTTATTTCATTTTTTTGAAAAGGGAACTTAAAGATTACTAAAACCTTCTGATCCAAACACTTTTTAACATGTATTTTCATCTTTTCGATGGATTGAAGTAACGTAAACGTTTCAAATCAGTACTGCAACAATGCTTATTTTTAATCTACTAAATCTAATAACAATTCAACTGTAACAAATTTGAAAAGCCATTCCAATTGGGCCAATTGGCAGAGGAATGAACTTCACTTCTCCTCTGAAAGCAAGAAAGAATTCTTCAGCTATGTCTTTTCTAACAAAACAATGTTAATATAAGCTCATCGGGGGGGGGCGGGGGGGAGACATCACCATGAAGACATTTTCAAAGAAAATTGTATATGGTACATCCGATTCCCCCAAAAAAAGATGGAAAGAAAGAAAATTAATCAGAAATCTTAATGACTACTCTGAATACACTGCTGAATAATGCTTAGACATTACAGTGAGGAGGTTGTTATAAGAATTTGAATGGAACAAAGGAATTATTAAAGGTATTTATGGAGTAACGTGCAGTATTATTATATGAAAGGAAATACAAAACCACTGAAGAACTGCACTTTTAAACTAGAAGTGCACAAGCACTGGAAAATACTTAAACATGCAGTCATTAACAAAATTGTTAGGATCTGCGATTTTTTAACAAGGGTTTATTTGACCTACTCTCCTCTCAGATAGTCAAATCAATTAATCACTACTTCTTTACTGGTGAATTCAAACCTCAGCTGATGAAATGTTGTGAGATCTTGCATTATGAGAACATGGACTAAGTATTTAAGTATCTATCCAAGAATTACAAAAAGCTGTTTAACACTGCACAACTGTTATGTTTTTTCAATATTTTACTTTTCAAATGTCATCTAATGAATTTTTCAACCGTACCTCGGTAGAACCCACGGTAATAAATAACTTCTTCTGAAGCAAAGTGTTCGTCGACCCATCTGACCTCAATGATGCATTCGACTTTTGCTAGCAATTAAATTATAAATAAGAGGTTAATAAAATAAAAGCTATTATCATACAAATACCTCATCCTGTTTGAATAGGTGAATTATAACTAAGCTCATTCTGAATCAGTTAGTAATTCCCAGATCGAAATCGTGAGGTTGGCTTTATCTGGAGAATAAGCTTTGCATGAATCTCTCAATCCCCAGTAAACAGTTTCATAGCCCTGTTCTTTCAGAGAACACTTGAACAAGAAAGGACAAAAAATCTCAGAAAATATAATGAAATTAAATCTGAAGTGTTTCCTAGAGCAACTTCCTCCATGGAAACAAACTAGATGTCTCGCAGAGTCATGTGCCTGGTCTGCAAAGTCATAATGTAATTGTGAGTGGGACTCACAAGGAACATTGTCAGCTAGATCCTGCCAACAATGCAAAGAAATTTAGTTTTCTGCCCATGTCTTTAACCATACAACATTCTGAAAAACTTTCTGAGAAGCCTTGCTGCCACTGGTCCCTCTCCACTGAGATGTATCTACAGCCTCTTCTATTTGAAGCAACAAAAAAGTTTAAGCCTAATAAAGACCTGCTTCCCTCTAATTTTCTGTCACGCACTTTGGAAAATAATCTGTTGAAATTTGGAAGAATCTAACAGAAAATAATGTGGAAGAAGCCTGCAGGTATATTACTCTTTCAAGTTTGAGGAGAGGTCTCTTCCTAAAAAGTCAAATGTTCAGCTCCTTCTAGACTAAATGTGTGATGTATGATACGCTGTGGTGGCTCCCCACTTCCACCCCAAATCAGCGTCTTCTAACCCCTATGCACAGTCTCAAGTGAACATCATGCACCCAAGCTGGTGAAAAAGAGAGATGAGCAGCACTGAAGAAAGGATCTTTGACAAATCTTGGTAAGAACATGCCTACTAGGTCAGGCCAATGGTATTTTGTCTCCAAGAATGGCCAAAAATGGGTAAGAACAGGGCAAGCATGTATGACACTGCCCCTGAGTAATCTCTAATTCTCTAATATGTTTGAAATCAAACTGTTGACAGAACAGTCAATTTAATGAGATCTCTTGACTCATCAGAATGGGGTGGAAGATGCTAGAGATGGCATTCATACTTCCCATCAGAAACATTTATTTTTATGCTATGCTGCTTTTGTAACAAGATTTTCATAGATTCTTATTTAATGGATAAAAAGACCAAAATAAAACAAAAGTAAATGCAGAAATGAAACGTTTCACTCTACCCAAGCTGGGCATTTATTTCTGGCTTGCAAGTTAAAGAAAACACTTTCAAGATTTTTAGTTTCATCTTGTTTTAAGTCAGAGAACATGTTCATCCCAGAAATGTGCACGCGCAGTCCCAGTGAAAGGAAAGACTGATTAAACCGTTTTGACAGCTGAGCCGATTCTGTGTGTTGCAGTCTATAGGCAATTCCAGTAATGCTCAAAAGTTCTTTTAGCTTACATAGGTTATAAAGAATCTGTAATTCATTCTTCCACTTAACTGACAATCAAGCATTATTAATCAGTTTTTTCTCCCCAACAGGCCTAAACTACCACCACATCGTGAGTTAGCTCACCCTAACATGGCTCCTCAATGGCATAACCTGAAAGGACTGAGGAAGGTCTTCTGCAGTTCAGGAAGCCCACAACAGTCATGTTAGGCAATTTCAAGATCGCTTGGCACCTTCTGATATCACACACTCAGTGGAAGCTGAACAAATGATTTTGCTTTTTATGAAGAGGCTTCTTCTTCAGAAAATTGCAAGGGAGACAAATATATCTCGGGGACCACAACTACCTTATTTCTAGTTATAGTTTTGCAAGCTTAAGAATATTTTCCGCAGAATGGGACAGACCTGAACATGAAGCCACCTTAATTTAGAAAGAAATTCCATCATTTTTCACCCTTTTGAATCAGTGCTCTGTCCATAGTGGAGTTGGTGCAGTTCAAACCAAAAGGAGAAGACAAAATGGTTCTTACACAGACCATTCCCCCATTCCTATAATACTTATGTTAGTTAATCTAGTATTTTTAAACTCTGAATACTGTGAACACTTTGCCTCAATTATCTTTATCATTTTTAAAGTCTGGATTTTTACTTCACTTGGCCATTATTAAGTTTTCTTTTGTGAAAACAAGAATAGTATCAAACCATGCCACAGGGCATTCTCCTGTTTTCATGTAAGCCAAGATGTGTCGTGGTTTAACCTCAGTCTGCAACTGAGCACCACCCAGCCGCTCGCTCACTCCCCCCACCCCCAGTAGGATGGGGGAGAGAATTGGAAGAGTAGAAGTGAGAAAAACTCGTGGGTTGAGATAAAAACAGTTTAATAATTGAAATAAAATAATAATAATAATGTAATAATAACACTACTACACAAAGCAAGTGATGCCCAGTGCAATTGCTCACCACCCGCTGACCGATGCCCCACCAGTCCCCGAGCAGCGGCCCCCCCTGGCCAGCCCCCCCGTCGGTAGAGCATGGGAAACTAAAAAGTCCTTGACTAGTGTAAGCACTACCTAGCAACAACTAAAACATCAGTGCGTTACCAACTTTGTTCTCATCCTAAATCCAAAACACAGCACTGTACCAGCTACTAGGAAGGAAATTAACTCTATCCCTGCTGAAACCAGGACAGCCAAGATGGCAGTATCTAAACAATGAGATCCAAGTTCTTTCCACATTGGCACGCATAGCAAGATTTTCTGAATTTTGCAACAGTCATGTGATTTTTTTTTTTAAAAAATGCAACTTTGCTTTTGCAGAAGCAATAACAGAAACATACCTGCAATACATCTTGGTAAAAGAAGAGCAACTTTTTAAGTCCACTAGGGGCAAAGAATTGTTCTATAAGTTGAAACTAAAAACAAAATTACAATTGTAGTTAATTGTGAAGTAGTTTCAAAAGACTGGAAATTTTGGAAATATAATTAATAATAATAATTTAATTACTATTTACCTTGTCATCAGAAATAATGGCCTCCTCCACTTGCTGCTCACTTAAGCCTATCCCATCTGCTAATCTTGATATCAAATACTTCTGTCTTTCATCTATCTGAGCTCTTCTCTCCTCTTTGGTGACTTTGGCTTGCTTGGCTAGTTCTTTCCTAGTTTCACTGGAAAGTACTATACTTTTCTTACCAGTTGTCTAGAAAATAAAAGTTTGTTATAAAGAGATTCTTTTTCCTCACTTAAGGATTGTATTTTATATTGTTGATCTTTAAGCTGGTTTCATAAACTATTTCAAGCAGGAACATAAAAAAATTACATCTAAGGAATGCAGAGAGAAAAGATCAGTAATAATTAACTTGTTAGGCCAGAATTATTTCTCAGTATAAAGCTGCTACAATGGACACTTCAGATTGGAAACTTCAGATCAGGACCTCAGAATCAGATGTGGATCCAGGCTAAGGTTACAATACAAATTTAGCACTATTAAGGCTCTAATTCGAATCTCAGCTTTATGAATCCAGCTTCCAAACTTCTATTCCAGATTTGGGACCAGATCTATCTCTACACTGCCAGCATTTTAATATATAATATCAAGTTATTACCTCAAGGGAAATAAATAAAACAAATCCACTATAAAATGAGTCACCACTGGAACAAATATACAATTGATGTTTAATACGCGGGTCATATAAAGGTATTACCAGAATGATAAAGAAGGAATTTTATGTAGACAAAGGATTTTTTTAAATCTTCATAACAGTGTGAACATAGATATGGTGAATAACATTTTTAAGTCAACAACCTCAAAGGAAATAAATAAAACAAATCCACTATAAAATGAGTCACCACTGGAACAAATATACAATTGATGTTTAATACGCGGGTCATATAAAGGTATTACCAGAATGATAAAGAAGGAATTTTATGTAGACAAAGGATTTTTTTAAATCTTCATAACAGTGTGAACATAGATATGGTGAATAACATTTTTAAGTCAACAGATAATCTTCAGAAGCTACACGGAAAACTAAAGATTTGGGTAAAAAAGTCACCACACTGAGCATTTCCTTCTACACACAGCTCCCACTGACATGAGTATCTGAAGTCTGGGGATGTCTGGAGTGCCTCTGTACCTCACAATTTTTATTGCAGAGAAACAAAGATAAATTACATCATCTTCCCAGTACTCTAAACTAGGAACTGTAATTGATAAATCCTGATTTACTTTTGGATTAAAAAAACAAAAAGCTGGCCAACGTCCACCTTTGCCTCCTACCATTTGGTCTTACCCCAGACTCTAAATGGATGTTTTACATCACTCCTGTCTCTACCTGCATCTCTTTGAGACCAGGTGACACCAAGAATGCCTGAATACCTGTAGTTGTTGGTCAGTACCATTCTGATGTCTCTAAAAGCTACACGTCTTTTTTGATTCACCGTTCATTCTTCTCCCATGTAGGTCCCAACTCATCTATGTCAGTCTTTTATCATCTCTGGCTTCCATGCCAACAGCTGGATCTTTTGTTTTGCATATGCCTTCCCTGATGCAGCACGACCTTATTCAAGTATTCTTTACCAATACTAATTTTCATGTTGGCAAGGGATTAACCAGCGGATGATCAAAAAAAACCCCAGAAACCAAAATTCCAGCAACACACATTGTGAGCACAGAAAGTAAATGGCCTAACACTGCACACACTTTTGAGTGGTTCACTGTTCTTTTTCCTTGTAATTAACAGAGACTGAAGGAACTCAGCACCCTCCAGTATTAGGCCAAACTTTTGTCAATGAAGACTTCAAGAATTATCTGTACAGAAGAAAATTTAACAGACAAAAGGTAGCTGAGTCACCACCTGTTTTAGCATGAAAACACTTGCCGGAAGAACAGCAGTCAAAGGTGATCCTGTGACAGCAGCTCCTAGCTCAGTGCTCCCTGTCTTCAGGTCCCCTCCACGTCTACGATGCTTACTTTCTGTGCCTAGTTAAAAGAAGTGACAAGTTCTAATTATTCAGGTATATGCACAACAAATGCACTTACAAGACCTGCAATGTTGTGTCTTAATATCTGCTGGCTAACCTCTTCTCAGGCTGGGGAAAATGAGACATGAAAGGAACATTAGAAAACCTGTGCCTCAGCAGAAACCCTTAGAAGCTGTTAGGGGGAAAAGATGTCTTATAATGGCTTTTTTCTCAAGTTCAATTGCAAACAATTCCTACTGATAGCAGTAGAGGTAAGAAAAAGCAATTTAAGGTACTAGCTTGAAGAAATCAATTCTGGAAAAAATAGAGACTCTGAAATATTGTCACTTTTCACACTTGCTATTGTCACCCAGTTATTCCTCTTCTGTTACTTTATCTAAATTCTGATTGTCAGTCTCATGCATTTCTGACAAACTTGCTACTTGCAGGGACTTGCAAGACAATTTGAGCACATGGAATATCTGAAGAATAACAACTGGTAATATTTGCAATAAAAACAGGACATATATCATTAGAGTGTGTAACTATCTTATGTTGATTGTTTAAGCTTCCTTAAGAGCTTTTGAAGCCCTTTAAGTTATTTAATAAAAAATTTACTGCATGCCTTTGTTTTTACTAAAAATTAGGATTTGAATATTTTTAAGTCATTTAAGTAACAAATAAGAGTATTTATGTTTTCCTGATACTAAGTACAATAACTTATCTCCAGCCAGCCAGCATTTGTCTTTTAAAAATTTTAATTACAAAGCATTCTGAAATATTGGTTTATCTCTCCTTAACAGAAATACTGTTTTAGTTAGCTTCAAAAAGATAATTACTTGAAAGCACTGAACAACGCTATTTGTAAGTGCTACAGCTTGCTTTTAGTCCAAGAAAAAGCAACCTTTTTTTTTCTCAGAAGATGATATTTAGGTCCCATCCTTGGCAGCAAATAGGATCCTCAGTGGAGCATGCAGTAGTGCTAATGAGCAGCTCACTAAACTTTCAGGAACTACTGTTTAATCTATTCTAAATAAATGATGAGATTGTGACTAAAATTAATATTCTAATAGCACTGATTTCCTTATAAATTTTCTTACAGATTGTGTGTCTCTTTTCCCCTGACTATAATGTATTATTCACAGAATTATAGAATGGTTGAGATTGGAAGGGACCTCTGGAGGTCATCTGGTCCAACCTCCCCCCTGCTCAAGCAGGGCCACTTCGAGCTGGTTGCCCAGGACCATGTCCAGACGGCTTTTGAATATCTCCAAGGAAGGAGAGTCCACAACCTCTCTGGGCATCCTGTGCCAGTGCTCGGTCACCCTCAGTGAAAAAGTGTTTCCTGATTTCAGAGGGAACCTCCTGTGTTTCAGTTTGTGCCCATTGCCTCTTGTCCTGTCACTGGGCACCACTGAAAAGAGCCTGGGTCCCTCTTCTTTGCCCCCTCCCTTCAAGTATTTATACATGCTGATGAGATCCCCCCCAGTCCTCCTCTTCTCCATCCTGAACAGTCCCAGCTCGCTCAGCCTTTCCTCATAGGAGAGATGCTCCAGTGCATTCATCATCTTCGTGGTCCTTCACTGGACTCCCTCCAGTATGGCCATGCCTCTCTTGTACTGGGGAGCCTAGAACTGGACACAGTACTCCAAGCGAGGCCTTACCAGTGCTGAGTGGAGAGGATGGATCACCTCCCTTGACCTGCTGGCAACACTCTTCCTCATCCAGCCCACGGTATCATTAGCCTTCTTTGACACAAGGGCCCATTGCCAGCTAATGTTCAAGTTGGTGCCCACTAGGACCCCCAGGTCCTTTCCTGCCAATCTCCTTTCCAGCTGGTCAGCCCCCAAAATGTACTGGTGCCTGGGGTTGTTCCTCCCCAGGTGCAGGAATTTGCACTTCCTCTTGTTGAACTGCCTGAGGTTCCTGTCAGCCCAACTCCCGAGCCTGCTGAGGTCCCTCTGGATGGCAGCATGACCCCCTAGTGTATCAGCCACCTCTGCCAGTTATGTGTCATCAGCAACCTTGCTAAGGGTACATTCTGCCCCATCATCCAGATCATTAATGAAGACATTGAACAGGACTGGACCCCGTATTGACCCCTAGGGTACACCGCTACCTACTGGCCTGCAACTGAACTTTGTGCCACTGATCACCACCCTCTGGGCTTGTCTGTTCAGTTTTCAATCCATCTCACTGTCTGCTCATCCAGCCCACGCATCATTAGCTTCTAGCTTCTCTATGAGAATCTTACAGGAGTAAAGTGGAAATTCAAATTGTAACTGTTCAGCAGTGGTAATTTGTGACCCAGGAGCAATCTGGCATAGAGAACAAGAAGGCCCAACTACAGAAGGGGTTAAGCTGGCTGGAAGCGGGAATGCCAGAGACAGAACAACTCCCTGTAAGGGAGTGTAGTTTCCCTTGGTGATAAGAAACAGACACAGCATTGTCTTGTAGCCATCCTGGAATGTGAGGCTCAGGGTCTACCTTTGGGCAGCAAAGCTGGTGCTGGGGGATGGACCCAAGGCTGGGCTGAGGCGCTCCACGCTGATGCTCACAGGACTGGTGCTGGTGCAAGTGCATATAAGGAATCAGCTTGTGAAGCATCTTTGCAGACTTCTTATAGAACTGGTTATGGCAGTAGGACTGTCCAATGTACTGTTCATTTTTTGTTTTTATGTATTTCAGCACAAATATGTGTTTAATTCACCTCAAGGGGCACAATAAAAAATTCCCCAACAGGAGAACGTCAAAAGGCTTACTGAAGAAAAGGTAGACCATATCCACGGCACTCCCCTCACCTACCAAGCCAATCATTTCATTGCAAAAGGCAATGAGGTTGGTCAAGCATTTCTTCCTTTGGTGAATCCATGCTGGCTACTCCCAATCACCTTCTTGTCCTTCGTGTGCCTGGAAATGGTACCCAGGATTAGCTGCTCCATCACCTTCCCAGGGACTGAGGTGAGGCTGACTAGCCTGTAGTTCCCTGGGTCCTCCTTCTTATCCTTCCTGGCGACAGGAGTGACGTTAGCTTTCCTCCAGGCCTCAGGAACCTCTCTCAGTTGCCATGAACATTCAAAGATTATTGAATGCAGCCTTGCAATGACATCAGCCAGCTCCCTCCGTGCTCGTAGGTGCATCCCATCAGGGCCCATGGACTTATGCCCACTTTGCTTAAGTATTCCCCGACCTTGTGGAAGGGGATCAGGTTAGAGAGTTAGGAGGGAGCTGGCTGATGTCACTGCAAGGCCACGTTCAATAATCTTTGAACTAATTAATCAATCTATTATCACCGTTAATGTATTCCACAAGAGAGATCCCATACTATAGCATATACCATACTATAGAGTACTACTCATTTTAATTCCAGAGAAATGGTTCTAATCGTGTTACTATGATTCAACACCAGGAAATCTGCTAAGGGATCAGAGTTGCACTGTGCATGACCCTGTAAATACATATATATATGTAAAAAAAAAGCATTTGTTATTTATATGTACATATTTATTTATAAAGCTGAAAATTGCACATTGCAGTCCCTACACTGGCACATTCAGAACAGCACATACCGACCCAGTATATATAAGTACCTGTTATGAACTTTAACACTCTACTTAATAATCGGTTTCTCATTTTGTTCCTGGAACTTTTTTCCATACAAAGCCAACGTGAAGAATTTATCATTATTTTCTCCCTTACCTTTTTTTATAGCAATGAGAGGTGGACAGAGATCAATGTTGGGTTTGGAAGAAAGTTGTGTTGCTCTCAGTCGTTCTGATTCCTGCTGTGCAGAGTGACCAGGAGAGGAACTAGGCTCAACTCTTCCCCGTAACTCAGTCTCACCTCCCACAGTATCCTCCATTTCCACCACCACACAAAAATCAACCTAAATCAACAATACAGAAAATGACCGGACAATGTAACATTGTAACCATCAACCACACCTTCAGTATTTTTTTCCCCTGCTATAGCACCAATATGATAGACTAGCAAGGAAAAGAAAAAAATTCTCTACTTTTGGTTGCTAATTTAAAATTAGAAGATCTAAGCAGTTTACAAAATGGTAAAAGCTCCTCTAAAGTTACCCATTAACCAAACTTTATTTCTAATTGTGTAACTGTCATTTCTCTCTGATCAGACTGCTGCAGGTGGGAACTCACGCATTGAGGGACAGGTTAAGCTCCTTCTTACACGACAGCTGCAGGTCCCACTGCAAAGCGCTGGGCACAGAGTGGCGACTGAGGCACTTCCTTAATCTCAAGCGGGTTTTTAAGCCTGCAGTCTAGCCTGAGCACTCGGAGCTGCTGGCAGCTGCTATGGCAACCCCTACACAAACCCAGCTAACAACCCAGTCCCCAGGAGGCACCTCGTCTGTCCCCATTTCCTGCTGGATCCACCAACCCAGTGCTAATTTCATAACTACTTGTCTTTTTAAATGCACCATAGTTTTCCCTTACATATAAATTAAATCCTAAGCAAGCAGCTTCCCTGAGCCTCAGCATTTCTGATGTGCAGATCCAGGGGAGGCCATAGCGAGCTGCACGCCAGCAGCCACACGGCTCTCCTCAACACAGCCTTTCTCAACAGGGTGGCAACCTGGGTTCTGGGCAACATGTGAAGAGACACAGCTGAGACAAGTGGCTGAATGAGGACTTTCCCTTCTCCTCTGCCGGGCAAAGCCACTTCCACATAGACCTGAACGATACTGCATGATTCACAGCTTATCCACCTGTGGCACCCTCACTTAGCATGCCTCCTTTTTCCAGACGATACCCAACGACCAAGCTTTCACTGCAGTATGTTACCGTTCAAACCCAAAGCTTTAGTAACTCGGACTTCCGCATTTTACTTTTTTAACCGACCTCAGTGACCTTGAATCACGCCCCACTAGTACTGACAGTCCCCTCGACACTGAGAGACTGTTAAAAAAAAAAAAAAAAAAAA
>NW_008795036.1:712980-742359 GCF_000699145.1 Aptenodytes forsteri
GCGGCCGCGGGCCGAGGCCGAAGGAGCTCGGCGTGGCGGGGCTGCAGCCTCGCCTGCGTGCCCAGGGGCAGGTCTCCGGCCTTTGCCCGGCGGGGACGGGCACCTGCGTCGATGCAACTAGTTCGAGTTGAGCCACCTCCGTCAGGGAGCGGGCCCGGGACGAGCCGGGCTGCCGGGCGGAGCTGGGGCTGCGCCGGGGGCTGCCGCGGCTTCCTCCGAGCTTTGTTTTGAGGGGTTGTGCCCCAAACCTGGGTGTCGTTGCGCCCCTCTAGCCTGGAAACTCGTTTCTGGAGGGGGCAGGGGCCTCCCCCTGTGAGCGTGTCGTCCTCGCTGGCTCGCTTCTCGGCTCCCGGCCGGAGCTTGAGTCCGGAGGATGAGGGTGTGCTTGCAGCTGAAGCCTTTCCAAGGCTGCTCAGGGCTTTCTTTTGTTTGTTTCTTCCAGTGCTTTGCTCTGAAGATGTTTGTGGTTTTGGCTAACAGCCTCTGTGTAAAGTTGGCATGATTTCTTAAAGTTTGCTCTTCCTTTTGAATGGTTAGTAGTTGCGCAGCAACCTGTCTACCTCAGCCAGTTAGTGTGTAATCAGTTAGGATATTACAGTATACTGACTACTGATTTTGTTCATGAGGTCTACTTAATGTGCCTGGGTAGTGGCTGTGTGGGTTAAAGCTATCGTAACTCTGTTGAATGTATTCAGAGTTGTTAATAAAGGCAGTAATTCAGCATAAAGTTGTCTACTGCAGATGCCATTTCTGTAGTAAATTCATATTTTAAAATAACAACTTTTTTAAAAATTGTAGATACCGTCCTGATAGCTTGGAAATGGATTGGGCTAAACAAAACCGAAGTATTCATTCAAAAATCTGAGTGGTAGGAATAGATCCTGCACCTTGAGATGTAGAGTAGGAAATCAAACATCATTTGAGCTAAACAGGCCATTAGTAGATGAGTGATGAGTATGGTTGCACAGCTGAGGAGGTAAAGTAGGACATGAGTTTACACTGTAGAAATAATTCTGGAACAAGTGCATGTAATTTTTGAAGATACTAGAGATACAGATCTTGAGATATCGGATGAAGGAACTTGAGGCATAGGGTCTTACAGACTAGCTCTTGGGCAAACCTTGCCTGGAATCTTTTTTTTAACCCTGATAAGTTCTAAAATGACTAATTCTACTAATGCTGTACTGAGTCTGTCCAGGATGAAGTTAATTTTCTTCATAGCAGCCTGTATGGTGCTGTGTTTTGGATTTGTGGCTAAAACAGTGCTGATAACACACCAGTGTTTTGGCTATTGCTGAAGGGTGCTTGCATAGTGTCAAGGCTTTCTCTTTTTCCTACTCCACCCTCCACTCCCTTTGAGTAGGCTGGGGATGAGCAAGAGATTGAGAGAGAACACAGCTGGGACAGCTGACCCAAACTGGCCAAAGGAAAATTCCCTACCATATAATGTCATGCTCAGCAATAAAAGATGGTGTAGAGGAAGAAGAAGAAGAAGAGGGGTTTTTGGCTTCCAGGGTGGCCGTTGTTCAGAGACTGGCTGGAGCATTAGTTTTCCTATGGGAGGTGGTGAGCAATTTCCTTTGCTTCACTTGTGTTTTGGTTGGGGGGCTGGGGGTGTTTCCACTTTCCTTCACCTATCAAACTTTCTTTCGACCCATGAGTTTTCTCGCCTTTGCTCTTCCAGTTCTGTGCACTTGGCACAGTTCTTCATCAGATCACTGTTCTATTGAGACTAAGTGATCTGTTGGACATATGAATGCAGACTGCTTTGAAAGTAGGTATCTACTTTCAAGGTTTAATATGGATATGAGAGAGTATAACCTGTAGTTGTGGCAGTAGAACCTAAAATGTTCTGTTTGATTACAAGGCTGAAGACATAAAATGTTGGAAATAATTTGGAAGGAATGAGGAACTCCAGATGTGTTCCTTGGAGTTCTGTGGACACCATGTTCTTGCATCGTTGGTGACTGGGACCCTCCCTGCTTTCTGTTAGTAGCTAGTGAAGCTTGAGAGAACAGGTCTGGTTTGATGGCCAGCAAATTTTACCTTTTCTGCATACTAGTTTGCATGCATGTCTTGATTCACTAGAAATTCTGCTGGAGACTTAGGTGAAATACTTGATTAATTTTTCCCTGCATACCTACACCTCTGATGGACTAATACCGTGAGAAGAACTGATAACAAGAGTAGGAAATAAAAACATCATCCATCAGAAGTTTAAATGGAAGTGCTTTAAACCTAGAAGCTCTAGGTTTAGAGCTTCCACAGCTGTTTCTCTCCACTTTTGGTAGCAAATTTAACCTATTGCTGCAGGGGGACTATGGTTCTCTCAGCTCCACCACATTCTAGTTCAGGAAGAGTTCGGATTTTTGTGTGGACTTGCTGCAAGATTCCTTTATGCTTGTCTCATTCCCCTTTTAATAGGCAAACCTACTCTAGGATTAGATAGAATCTGTTTTTTAAATGAAGATTTGCTGTTCTGTTGTTGTTGTTGTTGTCGTCTTTTATGGAAGTGCTTTAAACCTAGAAGCTCTAGGTTTAGAGCTTCCACAGCTGTTTCTCTCCACTTTTGGTAGCAAATTTAACCTATTGCTGCAGGGGGACTATGGTTCTCTCAGCTCCACCACATTCTAGTTCAGGAAGAGTTCGGATTTTTGTGTGGACTTGCTGCAAGATTCCTTTTATGCTTGTCCATTCCCCTTTTAATAGGCAAACCTACTCTAGGATTAGATAGAATCTGTTTTTTAAATGAAGATTTGCTGTTCTGTTGTTGTTGTTGTTGTCGTCTTTTTTTTTTTTTTGATACAAACTTACAGAGAGCAAGGTAAATGCAAAAACAGTAACCAGAGAACATTTCAGATAAACTAATGAAACACAATTAAGTGACTTTAAATGCGATTCTTGTAGAATTCCGATTACTATTCTTTATAATGCGGTCTAATGATGCTTCTGTCAAGTTGTACTGTTTTTATTGCCAAGGTTGGTTAGTTCTCCAGTTGTTAACTTTGAAGTGACACATAGCCATCAAATGAAAAAATATTTTCTAAAAATGTTATATTTCTTTTCAGTACTGTTAAATTATGAAGGCATTTTGAGGTCCTAATCAACAATGGAGGAAACGGATAGAGAAGCAGTTGCAACAGCTGTTCAGAGAGTAGCAGGAATGCTTCAGCGTCCTGATCAGCTGGATAAAGTGGAGCAGTATCGCAGGAGGGAAGCTCGTAAGAAGGCTTCAGTAGAAGCTCGACTCAAGGTACAAAGTTTAATAAACCTGAGTGTCCGTGGTGCAGCATGAATGTACCTTTTTTTTTTCCTTCTGTTTTTTGATTCTACATTTTCATCCAGATACTTTTAAACCATGGACTTTAATTTTTGCTCTGTGTCCAAAACAGAAACTTTTCATCCTGAAAGTAATGCAAACTAATGCTGTACGTCTTACTGAAATTTTATTCAAGCATTTCAAGTGTTCTTATGTCCTGTAACTTCTACAGCTTATCCATGGACAGCTACCCTCGTGCTGTGTATCCTGTCAGCCAACAAACCCTTGTCTTAATGACTGAATACTGAACTTGTAACAAAAAAATTATTGCATCTGAAAAAGATCAGTCAGTTTAGTCTCTGACTTTTACATGGGTTTATGGAAGATAGCTAAAATCTATCACATTCTTGTCTCTTGCAGAAGTGTACCCCACGATTTTCTGCCTCTTTCACGTGTACATGTGAGCGCACGCATGCGCGTGTACACACACAGACTTAGCCTGAAATATGAGTAAGATCATCCTGTGTTTAGTGTCTATATGTTACTGAGTTCTGTGTTTTCTTCCTTCACTGGTACTCGCTAGCCAACAGTCATTTTAGACCACTATATTAAGTAATTGGAGTAGAGCCTTAGAAAAGTGTTTTGGGAAATATTTTTTGATTTACCAGATCAAAATGGCTGGTACGCACTGTATCTAATACTATATTTCAGAATAAGTTAGTTTATCTTACAACTATTTGATGGCTCCTTCTTTGTGGGAGCCTGCATGAAGTAGGAGAGAGCCTGTCTTCTTTCACAGTGAAAAAAAATCTGTTAGCAAATTAGATGTTAATTTTTGTCTGTAGCATAGAAACAGAAATTTTTGTGATGACTTGGACTAGGTTTTTCAGATTTAAGGCAGGAAGCATATAGTGGAGTCTATTAACAATGGATCAGCTGTTTAGTTACTGTAATCTATTTATAATATATGAGCACAGTCATTTGCCTACTGGCTGCTTCTGGAGACAGTGGTGACTAAACATGACTTTGTAAGTTTTGTAAATGCCTAAATCCACTTTATAGTTAGTTTCCTTGTCATTTTCCTTAAGTTACCTTAACTTCAGTCATCTATAAATGGTCAGAAATATCTGTTCCAAAAAGAAATACAATACACCTTAATCCATTCAGGATGCATTCCTGAAACAGGTGATGGTTAGTGATGCAATGGATAGCAAAGCAGTTTTTCCCATAAGAATTGCTATAATGGATGGGAGCACAGAGAGGATGTAAGAAATAATAAGAATTGATAATGGATGGGAGCACAGAGAGGATGTAAGAAATACTCTTGCTCTGTATTTAAACTGTGTGTATGTGGAAGATGGAGAGACAGGGTCATCAGGATCATCAGCCGTCAGCCGTGCTGACTTTTCAGGTTGGATCACTGTTGAAAAACCTCAGCTGCTTCAAAGAATTGCTATAATGGATGGGAGCACAGAGAGGATGTAAGAAATACTCTTGCTCTGTATTTAAACTGTGTGTATGTATGATGTGGAAGATGGAGAGACAGGGTCATCAGGATCATCAGCCGGAGGAGTTGCTGACTTTTCAGGTTGGATCACTGTTGAAAAACCTCAGCTGCTTCATCTATGTGAATGAACACATGGTAAATCTTTTAGTGTGAGCATGTTGGTGCTTCTTTCTGACTGAATATGCTTTCATTTTTGTCATCATTTTCTTCAGATGAATCAAGATAATCAAGTCAATCAAGGGTGAAGAGTGGAAAACCAGGGTAATAGTTGTGTGTCACTTACAGGGATGAAGCAGCAAACATCTGGAATGGTGTTCTGCCCAAAAAACCAGCATCTCCTCCAGTTAGTTATCCTACTCCTCTCTCTATATCCTCTCCCAAATATTTAGTTATGTCCATTTCTTACATCCTTCTCTGCATTTCTTCCTGCGTTATATAAATTCTTACAGGAAAAACTGCTTTGAATTGTGTCAAGCTAGTGAAGCAGTATTTTTAAGGATTGGTAGCAGAACTCTGAAACGATGGGTGGATAAGCACCAGCTGGCACTGTAGGCTGGTACTTCTGGGCTCTGCAGTCCAAAATGTAGGCAAAGAGCTGCTTGGACTCTATTCCAGAGCCTGAAAAGTTATGAGCATCGGCAGCCATCTTTGTTTGTGCACTTGTTCAGTCAATGGGAGAACTTAGGTTTTGGTTTTCTCTCATCCTGAAGAAATTCTGTTTATAGGTCATGGGTTTTCCTGAGTATAAACATGCTTGAATCCTCTACCTTTTGATTTTTAGCTGCTGTGCAATCATGAATTTGAACCATAGGGCTCTAGGGAGACCAGGCAGCCAGGATCCTGGTTTCATGGCTTCATGTTGAGGGCTGTCACTTGAAAAGAGATAAAAATGAAGTTTTGAGCCCTGTTCCTAGGATGGCTTGGTTTTGTTTTCATTTTTTAATGCAGTGCTGGTCAGTCCAATCTAAGATGAATATGCATTTTAGGAAGCGAAGTCCACAATGCTAGAACATGCCTCGCTCCCTGTCCCCCCTCCCTGGCTTCTGGCCCCAACTGACTACTAGAAGACAAACTGAATATGGATGGATGTCTGTTCTTAGAATTTTCCTTGGCCATTTGTGTCAGTGACCAAGATTAGTGATTGTTTCTGTTTAACATAATCAAGTTTCTGCAAAAGTTAATAGGCAAAAATTTGAATCTGTAATACTTGGAAGATTTGCCTCAGAAGAAATTGAAATATCAAATCAGAAATATTGAACATTTAATGGTCATGTGATTTTTAAAATACTTTACGGTCAGCTTCAGAAGATTGTGTTTGAGTATCGTACTGAATGTTTTGAGTATCCTAATTACCTCAGTTCCTGTAGGGGAAAAATGTGTTAATGCAGCAGTTCTGTAAATAGATATTGTACAAAAATGCCTTACCACTGCTTAATTGTACTGAGTCTGACAGGAAAATACATTTTTATCAATAAAATCAGCATGTCATAATTTGAAAGTACATAAATAGCGGTAGTTTAAGAATCACTGCATTTTTTCTGGGACTTTCCCAGTGCATTTAAAACACAATAAATGTTCATAGTTACCAGGATTTCCTCCTTGGCTTCTAGTATCAGACAAAAAGTTCCATGACTGCCCAAGCTTTTTGGCCTTAAAAGTATGGCAAAAAAAAATGTTTTGAGCTTAGCAAAACTATTAGTACCTAATTTCTTTACTGGTTACTTCAAGTCCTTGAGATATGCAACTGAGTTTTCACTGATGTCTTGCCTTTGGCTTGTCTTTTGAAGTCTGTTATTTCCAGTTTCATTTTCCACTCAGCTGATTTCATCTTAGTCATGTCTTTTTAAAAATACATATATAAAAAGCATGCTGTGGATGTGATTTGATTTCTTTCACTCGGATATGCACTATAACGCATTTTCTGTAAGATGTCTGGACTGTCAAATGATGTTCAGGACTAATAGCCTATTTGAAGAGTCACTATTTCGAGTGTCACCTGTCACAAGAGATATCTATGTCAATAACTTCTCTTTATGCCAAAATAATCTAGTAGATGGATTGTTGGTCTGGTTGTTGATGTTTCACAGTGTCGAAATTTTATTCAGTTTGGGGTTTTGTTGTTTTTTGTTTTGACTGAATTACTTTTGATTTTGTTTTGCTTTCAGGCACGACAGGCCGGAGGGTTTCGGTTGTTTTGGTTTTTGGGGTTTTTTTTGAACATTTCAGATACTACTTTTTTTTAGAACATTTTCAGTTGCCAGTCAAAATTTGTAATTGCCTTAGTAAAAAGCTTTGTGAATCTGTAGATACCAAGCGTCCTGTTGAAACATCTGGATCAGCTTTCTTCTGATATCCCGCTTTGAAATGAATCTGTGAAGGAAATGCAAAGAAGTCTCATTCTGCCTTCTCATGATCCTGGTTTAATATAGATTTATAAAGATGATGATCTATCTGACTAAGCTCCTATGGTAGCTTTGTAGGCGAACCAGTGGTATCTAGGTCCTTTAAAACTATATGCAACTTCAGAACTTCAAAAAAAGAACATCTGCACACACGCAGAGCAAGTTACACATTTCTAGTAAGCTATAATATTACCTTTTCAGGTTTTTTTTGCTCTGAAAATGTTAGATACTGAAATGAACTAATTCTTGAGAAATGTTGAAAATACATAACTTACAATGTTTAATATGAGTTCTTTCTTTTGTCTTTTTGTTTGTATTTAAGGCAGCAATCCAGTCCCAGTTAGATGGAGTACGAACAGGTTTAAGTCAACTGCACAATGCACTGAATGATGTAAAGGACATTCAGCAGTCTTTGATAGATGTCAATAAGGACTGGAGACAGAGCATCAACACCATAGAAAACCTCAAGGATGTTAAGGATGCTGTAGTGCAACATAGCCAACTGGCAGCTGCTGTAGAAAATCTCAAGAACATCTTTTCAGGTAATCTAATGTTCTTTATAATAATCTACCACATTAAAATAGTACTAACAGCTGTAAGGTTGTCAAGTAACATCGAGAACTTTAAACCTCACTGGGAATGAAGAACTAAGGAAGAATCACCTGCACATCACGTTCAGGGAAGTAGCTGGTAACCATTTAATATATATTGAGTCTAAATTGTGCTGTAAGATCTTCAAATCTGGCCTATCTCATCATCAAACACAAGTCACAAAGAAGCTTCTTGCTAGCAATCAGTAGCAGGAATAACATGTTTAGTATAAAAGACTGAAATACGCAAGCGGCATGTACAGAAAGAAAATTTGGAAAGATCTGGAATGTTGCCAATGAGTCGGGCACCTACAGCAAGCCTGTTGGCTAAAAATAGTCCCAAATGATTTTAGGAAGTGAAAATTTTTTGCAAACAAAAGCAAAATATGAAACAGCAAGATCTCCAGTCAAAGATTCCCTGGCGGTCTTTCTCACACAACTGTTAGGAGCCTCAAGGATTTCCATTAACGTTACAAGTGTAAGTATAAACTACCTGAAGTTCAGTCTCAACTGGGCACAGTCCTT
This sequence comes from Aptenodytes forsteri, assembly GCF_000699145.1. Taxonomy (NCBI): domain Eukaryota; kingdom Metazoa; phylum Chordata; class Aves; order Sphenisciformes; family Spheniscidae; genus Aptenodytes; species Aptenodytes forsteri. The sequence continues at coordinate 721,264 of NW_008795036.1, forward strand.
GCTTCAGAATCAGGCAGCACAATCACAGAAACCAACTCATGCATAAAGAAATTATACATGGGAGACACTTCTTCCTTGGACCACTGCACAAGTGCGAAGGTTTGCAAAATTAAATAAGATTAATGTGATACAATGGATACTGTAAACATAAAGAAAATGGGATTACCTCTGTCCTTTTATGCAGCCTTTTTGGTGCACATTCTATTCCATCTTGAATCAGGGCGAATTCCTTGCCAGGACTTTTCTGCTTATAAGTAATTTTAAGAATTTCACCCCTATAATGGGAGCTAAAACTATCATACCCCTTTGATTTTATTTAAATAGTCTTTTCTCTCCTCTCCTGATAGTAATATAAAGAAAAATTGTTTCCCAGTCATACCAGCTTGATGTGTTTAATCTCTGCAAGAGTGTATCTACAGTACCAAACTGGGATATGGTGTGCAACTTAAGAAAAAGAGTAGCAGTTACAGGCAATGTCTGGCAATAAAAAACAAAGAACAACAAAATTCTGTATGTTCCAATGCTGAGTTATTTTGGGGGTGTTGTTTTCTTTTACACTGAATGCAATTGAGACAATAAGCCTTTTCTTCTCTGGTATTCTGAGAGGTTTTTAGTGTGAAGCATCTCCCCCCAGGATTGTTAAACAGTATGATAACTTCACTCTGAACAAAACAATTGTTTTATAAACCAAGTGGTTTTCATCATGATTAATGATTGTGTACAACTGTCTCTTCAAGCCTTTTTTGGGGCTGCCAGTTTTATCACTAGCTGCCTCTTTTGCAGCGACAGTTTTTCTGCTGAGATTTTTCAGTTCTTTTCCCCACAGGATCCTAATCCTCTTCTATAGTATTCCTCAAATACTGAAAAATAATAAAGAAAACAAATCTTCTAAATAGTTTAGCAGCATAGGTAATTATCCCTATTCTTCCTTTGTGCCTTAGGCAGGCAAAAACTGTTCCTTCAAGAAGGAGGTAAAATTCAGTATTTGTTGGGTATATGCAGCCTCAGGTTCAACAGGGTAAGTGACTTTTAGTCAGGCAAGTTAAAAGCCTTTTGTATAAAAAAGAAGAAAGCTAGTACTGCAATTTGTTTCATAGTAGACTTTCATGGATTTTTTTTTTTTTAAGGGGGAAGAAAGGAAATTCTGTTCTGTTGGCACTATGACCTTTGTTTAGCCACTGATCAAAATGGAGCGTTATAGTTAATAATGTATAAAGATACATAGTATTTACTAACAATTTTTGCATACTTCAAAATTATTTCCTTTAAATTATTTCAAAAGATTACTACAGCTGTTCTCCAGCTTTTTTCCTAGGGCTTTTATTGTCTTGTATTTATTCTTTATATTTTGATTGTGTTGTTTTAGTCTTTTTGTTTTTTCTTCTTCTTTGCCTACCTTTCAGTTCCAGAGATAGTCAGGGAGACCCAAGATCTGATTGAGCGAGGGGAACTTCTGCAAGCTCATCGAAAACTGATGGATTTAGAGTGTTCTCGTGATAACCTGATGTATGAGCAGTATCGCATGGACAGCAAAAACACACATGACATGAACCTCATCCATACATACTTTGGGGATATGCAGAAACTTTCTGAGGAGTTGGCAAAGCAACTTTGGATGGTGGTTCAAAGATCTCTTGTTACAGTCCGTCGAGACCCAACCTTGCTTGTTTCTGTTGTTAGGATAATTGAGAGGGAGGAGAAAATTGACAGGCGCATGTTAGACCGGAAAAAACAAACTGGGTTCATACCTCCTGGCAGACCAAAGAAGTGGAAAGAAAAAATGTTCAACATTTTGGAAAGAACTGTGAGCACACGAATTGAAGGCACTCAAGCAGATACTAGAGAATCTGACAAAATGTGGCTTGTGCGCCATCTAGAAATCATACGTAAATACGTCCTTGATGACCTGCTCGTGGCTAAAACCCTGCTGGATCAATGTTTTCCTACACATTATGATATTTTCAACAAATTGCTAAACATGTACCATCAAGCTTTGTCCACCCGCATGCAAGAGCTTGCTGCAGAGGATCTAGAAGCAAATGAGATTGTTAGCCTTCTAACTTGGGTTTTAAATACATACAAAAGGTAAGGTCCCCTTATCTTTTCTGTTAGCAATAGTTGAGAGTAAGCGTGCAAAACACAGTTTATGTGCTAATATTTGCATGTCTATTAACTTAAAAGAAGATAAAACAGTAGAGGGATAATAGTAAAGAACTTGCTGGTTTGATATTTGTTATGCATTTTGCTTTCTGGAAATTGGTCCCTAAAACTTGTTTGCATTTTCTAATATGTGATTTTGGGTTGCTTTGTAAGCTTAAAGTTTTAATGCAGTTAAAGACCTGCTTGAAGCTACAGTCACCTTGTATTTGTATGCCAGTTTGGTGAAGTATTGGGAAGAGCAGAAGAGACTGAGAGTTCATGTGTGTGAAACAAAATGTTTGTTGCTGGCCACAGCCCCAGAAGATTTGTATGGTTATCAACTTTCTATTGTTCTTTTTTACAGGGGTTGGGACTGTTTCAGTGTTGCTTCATTACTGTTAAATGGAAAGAATGTAGTTAACTTCCTTCAGGTTTTCTCAGAACTGTGTGGCGATTTATTTATTTAGAAGAATTTCTGCTTACAGGTTGTCTCCTGTGATACTCTTAAACTCTTTCCTTTTGAGTTGTGTGCTTCGTTGGGATAACTTAAGCACTATGTCTTTTTTTGTTTTTCATCCTCCAGGTAGAAACAGCTCAAATGGCAACTGTTTAGTTTTTGCTGGCATGTAGTTACTAGAGCAACTGATTTGTTTGGGAAAAAGCCTTTCTGTGGCTCATGACTATAATCCTGTTCTCAATAGCTGGCATTGACCCACAGTCTGCACTGTGTACACTTTTGCCGTCTTCAGTTGTTCAATCTCACTAATTCAACAAATTGGATGCTTGATAGATTTAGAGTATAATACCATAAAGCAAATAGGTAGGAGATAATACTGTTCTGTAGAATTTTTATAACCAGCTTTAAGATTCATTTTGTGTTCAGAACTCCGTGCTTTGCTCTACACTGCAAAGTTCTCCTGCTTTTCTTCCCTGCAGGGAAAAATCAGGAGCACCCACTAATGCATACTTACATACCTGTGCAGGTTATGTGAGAGATGCAGCTACTAATAAGGAGCTGAGTTCATTGGCCTTTTCTTCTTTGTTAATAGAAGGCCAGAGGAATAACTCCACAGTGAATGAAAATCAGAAATGTGTGAATCCCTCTACCTATAGGGGCATGGCCTCGGCAGAAATCCTGCTCCCAGGTTCTTCATTTATGTCCCGGGGCTGATGTTCCAGTAACGCAATTCTTGGTCTTAAAATTGCCCTTCTACCCTTCCCTCAGAAAGTAGAGCAGATTGCTATTGAATTAGACAATTCAGAGCTCAAGCTCTCTCAATCCATGCGTTCCTTCCTATGAAGGGCAAAGGGAGGGAACAAAGTCAGTGTTGCATCTATTTACAAAGCAAACAAATCAAAAAGGGATCACTCCTCCTAAAGCAAGTTACATGGCTCGTAGCACCTGATGGCAGAATCTTGTAAAGGAGGTGAAACAGTGAAAGAAGTAGACACGGTATAAGATACCTGGGAACGCACTTCTCCCCTCTATATCCATGTAACAAATGTGACGGAAGTTAGAGGAAATATCTCAGGAAAAAAATTAAGGCTTTGAGTTTCTCTCTTCTCAAAAAAAAAAAAAAAAAAAAAAGCCTGAGAGGGCAGTACAGTTATTGTATTCTTACAGATACAATAAACTGTTATAAAAATAATGATAATTAGCTATTGTGTATGTTTGTAGTGGACAGTGGAAGAAGAAATCAGCTCAGGCTTGTGAGTGGGGAAAAGTAAAGTGCTCAAGTGGGATACTTGCAGAGTTTACCAAATCTCAGTTGCTGGACATCTCTTAACAATACAACAAACAATTCTCTATAGGGATATGTTTATAATAAACTGTGAAGGAGGATGGCCTATATGACATCATGAGAACCGTGTTTCTGTGATATTTCACCCTCTTTTCCCTGTATGAAAAATAGATTCTAAACTGCTGTTACATTCCTTGTTCACTTCTATGGAACATTGTATGATAGAAGATAGTTTTGTCCTTTCTAATCTTTCTCTACTTTTATTAAATGTAATTGAATAGTAGAGGGAACATACAAATTTGTATTTTAGTATTACAGCTGCACTTCAAAACCAGCTGAGAAAATACTGACCAATTAAGAGAAGCACTGAGGTTTTTTTCCATGTAACGAATTGGTAGGAAAGCCAGGCATAACTTCTGTTTACAATATTTGCAAGATAGGAGTTTTAAAAGCATCGTGTTCTTCTTTACTAGAGCATGTCTTAGAAGCTGTTTTTAGAACTGTATTTGACTCATAGCTGAGAAACAAAGTGATGCTCCTTGTGGAATAATAGCCTTTAATATTTGAGTGGGATGCAGTTTTACTGTGCTAGATGTATTTGTCTTTCATATTTAAGTCAATGAGAGCTTTGGAAACTTTAGCAACTGCTGTTACTAAACCTCTACCGGGTTGGGACCTGGACTCTAATCTGTGTTTTAGGGAAAATATAAGCCTTGTAAGATCCTGATGCCCATATTCATAGCATCATTTTATCAGATACTGATGCAGTGTTGTCAAAACTGCTAAGATTAATTCACCAGCATTGCTACAGACAGTGTCAACAATTTCACTCTAAGGAACAGAAGGAATGGTACTATATATCTAGCTGGATGCTGTCTCTGGATCAAGTACCTCCTTTTACAAGACAGAGCAGGATTGGAGGCAAGCCTGGCATAGGAGGCAGAATAGAAGCTTTCTAAAATGTTAGTTTCCAGATAATACAATTCTGGTTGAAATTTCAACTTGTTTATAAACTTTTTGTTGAAGGGAAGTAACTCTTCCCTACAGTTAGAAGCCTCCTGACATGTCCAAGAGGGTTGTCTGTCACGTCCTTTCCCCCAGACACTTGGGTTGTAGCAATCAGGAAAGAGAACTTGTGTATAGGAAGAATTTTTGTCTTTGGGGGCTAGAGGTAGCCTGTCGTCTTTGTTTTGGGGTTTCAGTTGATAAGCTTTGAGAAAGATTTAATTCTCTGTGACCTTGTGAAGTAGGGATAATGATAGTATAACGAGGCTAGAAATATTTTCTAATATGGTACAGTGCCATAAACAGCTTCTAACATTTCCTCTGAAAAAGCCTAGAGCAGGTCCTGCTATTATGTGTATTCTTTATGTAAACAGCAACAGAATGGAATTCAGTTTTCTGACTAGCTTGAGCCACTTAAAAGATTTCAGTCTCTTTTCCTACAGGCTCAGGAAGATGCTACAAATGTAAAGTGTTCAGTTACAGTAGCCTTTATGGTTTCAAAGACAAGAATTTTGGTTTTTCAGTAGTTAGCCATAGTATGTCTTTTTTAGTGCTTTGAGATTTTTTTTTTTTCATGATGTGGAAGCACCACTATGCTGACTCACTGCATGTACCCAGAGAACAACTTTAACTTGCAGAAATATGCAGACTAAACACTTGTTTAGGCATTTTTTTAAATTTGCTATTTGTTTTTTCTAGTTGCTACTGTAAATATAGAATTTGTGGCTTCCTTCTGAAAAGCACACTAGAAATGGAACGTGAAACAATTTATGTTATTATGATTGAATATATTTCCATCAACTGTTAATAAAGCACTCTCTGAAGAGTGTGGTTTTGAGTTATTGATTTTTTGAGCATGAAATATTAAGAGTTCTTGCTGTGTTGTGCTTTGGCATAGCTTTGGGGGGGGGTTTGTTTTAGGTATACAAGCAACTGATTATATAATCTTAGAATATATAGGTGCAAAATATCACTGTGAAGTATTAATTTTAAAAAATCCTTGTAAAAATATTTTTGAGGGTTGCTCTAGTTTCTTCTAATCCTATAAAATCAAGAATTTTCCTTTGCAAGCATGTATAGCTAATGGTGCTGTTATAATAACAGTACCCATGAAGTGCACTTTTGATTTGGCATGCAAGATGCCTCCTCCTCTCACATTAGGTGTATTCTCTACCAACACAGGAAGCATTGGTAGATTTTCTTTTAATATATTTTAGCTTTGAAATGGATGTGATACAAGCAGCAAAACAGAAGCTCTTTTGAGAAACTCTCAGGAGAGTATTTCATACTTTTCACTGATCTTTCCCATTCTGAAATTCAGAATGTGCAAGTTGTCTGTCATCACCTCTGAAATTTAAAAGACATATAAAAATGTCCCCAATTAAGAGCCCACAGATTGAACCAGTTGGCTTTTATTCAGCCTTAAGCAATCGCTAATTCTCGTACATAAAAGTTAGAAACACATGAAAAGGTTGAGTATTTAAATTTACATCCTGTTCTTTCTTTTTTTTTAATATGCTGGGTTATAGCTTTTACATCCTGTTCTTTCTTTTATATAGTTTTATTTACATTCCTTGTAAATGAAATTATTGTTGCAGTTAATATTAAGAACTTTTCAAAAAGTATAGGTATTGAAATATTGCCCCTTACAGTGGTCATACAAAAAAAGCTGCATATTTTACATCCTGTTCTTTCTTTTATATAGTTTTATTTACATTCCTTGTAAATGAAATTATTGTTGCAGTTAATATTAAGAACTTTTCAAAAAGTATAGGTATTGAAATATTGCCCCTTACAGTGGTCATACAAAAAAAGCTGCATAGTTTTTAACTTCTTATCTCATTTTTCTTCACTAATCTGCAATGTCTTTTTTTTTTTTTTTTTTTAACTTCATAGTACAGAGATGATGGGAAATTCAGAACTGTCTCCCGAAGTGGATGTAAATTCTCTGAATCCTCTGATTTCACAAAATGTGGTAGACCAGCTTCTCAGCAAGTATATGTCAACACTTACTGTGAGTAATAATAATGCAAAGACACCTTTGGATAAGTTTATAGCTGCATTAGTGCCTCAGTGCTGTTCTTCCATCAGAGGAAACTAATGTGACAAATGTGAACTCAATATCATTACTTTTATAAATTTTCTTATAATTATGTGTAGGTCTGTTTATAAAATTATAATCAGATGATTTTATAGATATGAATCATGACATTGCAAGGAATAATTATGCTTTACAGACTGTATTAATCATATTTTATTAGAAAGGAAGGAATTCCAGTGTTCATACATCTAAATTTATAGTGCTAGTATGTTAGGTATTACTGTACTTACAAGCCAATGAATGCAGCTTGGTCCCTATAGTGACTACACCAACATTTGATACAGATGTGATCTTTTCAAGGTAATCAGGATGTTAATGTTTTCCAGTGTGATTCTTTTAATGGTCTTTTTCCTTTCATGCCTGTTGACTGCATGTGAATAATTTCCTTTTGTGGATGCCATTTCAAGTGCATCTTAAAGACACTGCTTGTTGCTTACCTAAGAGTCGCTGGAAATCGGTCAACTACATGGCAAAGGAATCAGTATGTGATTGTCAGGTTTTTAAATGTATTTTTCTTTAAACATCCACTGTTGATTTGCCTCTGAGGCTGGGTATTGGGATAGTTGGAACTTTGGACTTGCTGTTCTTACATTGTTCAACCGAATTCCTACTCCTCCTAAGTTTAGGAGCTCTGCTAAGCAGAGGAGAGAAATTTTTTGCTTCTTTGGATGTGTTAGCTACTAAAATACGTCCAGCAACAGCAACTACTTGGACTTGATACTCATCACAATAATATGAACCGATCATCTTATGTCTCAAGGAAGTTGCTCTGCTTCACATTAGCTTTCCTAGGACTTTTATAAAAGTTTATTTTTCTGCACTTACGTTTAGGACAAAAAAATGTTGGTTTGTTTTCTCAAGCTACTTTTGGCTTGACTCAGGAAATGCCTTTGAATTAATTTTGTCCCCTCTTAAGATAAAAAAAGCATGGCTATATTGGTTTTTCAGAAATGTTTTTTCCCTACTTACTGAAAAGTATTATATATAGAACATTGTTGTATTTATATTCTATAAATAAAATAAAGCAAAGCTGCTATTCTGTTAAACACAGAGTGGTTTTCTCTTGCTGGTTTTGATTTTTGGCTGTGTCTTCTTTTTAAGGCAGAAAATACTGAAACTGCCTTTTTGTTTCACAGGACTCTGGTGCAATTTTCTACCCAACCCCAGTTACGCTTCTACTTTATTTCTTTTGATGTTGTGTTTAAAACTGTTTATAAACAAAATATAACTAGTTCTGTTTGGGTAAATGAAAGTATTTCCTAATTGTGACTATCAACTTAAATATTGATGTTTAAGTCAATAAAAATGTCTCATTTTCTTGAGAAATAAAATGCTAATAGATTTAACAGATTTTTTTAATAGCTTCTCCCCCCCCCCCCCCCAAAAGCACTTCATCTTGAAAAAAAGTTCTTGTAAACGATGATCTTAAGGTGAAAAATGTTGATGTCCCCTGGGCTGCTGGCTTAAAAGATTATTTCTTCTTTGCAAATCGTATCTCATCAGAGCAGTTCCATGCTTATGAGCAATAAAGATAGTACATCATTTCACGTAATTGAAGATGGTACTATATGTACTTAGCAGATACAGCACTTGACAGGCCACTCACTGTAGTCAAAAGGAGAAGAAAACTACAGGTCTGTGTTTGGTCAACAACCTTTCTTGTGCAGGAAGATTGTAGAGCTTTCAGTTTCTTCCTTTATCCTATCTGCTGATAGGCGTTTTGACCAAAAGAATACTGATTTAATAGATCTAAAAATGTAAACATTTAAAAAAAAAAAAAAAATTTAATTTACCTCTTTTAGACTTTTTTGCCCTTTCTGTACATGCCTACTGGTCATACTTAATTTTGCATGGTAGGGCACACTAATGTACCTGTTATACGTTGGAAAGAAGTATGAACCTTTATATTACTAGGGGTTTTAACTAAACGTGAACAAAGTAGAAAAGAGGCAGAAACCTTCAACCCTGTGAAAACATAGGGATAATTATTTTAGATAGACAGAAAACAAAGAATCCAATTACATATTTAGCAAACACGCTGGTCTTTACAACCTACTCCTGCAAATATGTCCATGGTATCTGTGTCATGCAAGTGATCAGAAAACTGGCTTAAACTACTTCCCAAAACAGTTGTTCTTAATGTCTGTTTGCTGCGTAATGTGTTTGTCGGATGGGAGGAGAGCCAACTATTTTGTCTCCATCACTATTTTCTGCAGCACTTAAGTTTCAAGAAACACAACTCATTTAATCTAATCCTGGGTTTTTGTCCCCGGCGGTAACAAGCATCAGCTTCCTAAAATGTAGGTAAAAGGAACTACGAGCAGATGCGTGCTAATTTTCCTACATTAAGTATTACCCTAATTTTTTTTCAATTGTTGAAAAATTCCATTTGAAACCTAATGCCTGAGGCTTAATAAATGCTTCCAAAGTTAGTAAACATGTTGGTTCTGACAAACTGACTTGCTGTTTGTGTTTGAAGCACTCCCCTTTCAAAATGTGCCTAACCTTGACTCAAACTACATCACTAGTTTACCAGTACTAATCTTTGTCAGTGCAGATTTTAATTTGTCTGTGTTACCTATATCCTGTAGGGATGATGAGAGTGGTCAACATTATCTGTAACTATGCCACTCTTCATTATGGAAATGGCTGCTATTCCAATATTATAGTGTGGTTTTTTTGTTGTGTTAAAATAAAAAAAATCTTTGCTTTTTCTTGGTTGCTTTATTTAATGTAGTCTAACATCATTGGCTGGCTACGAAAAGCACTGGAGACAGATAAAAAAGACTGGATAAAAGAAACTGAACCAGAAGCAGATCAAGATGGGTACTATCAGACTACGCTCCCAGCTATTGTTTTTCAGGTATAAGAGAACTTGGTTATTCTAGAAAATCTACAGAAGCAGTACATGCATTTAGGGGAATGGAGGGGTGGAGGGGGGGAACCAAGCTGTTTGGAATGCCATTGTTTCTATGTCTATTGAAGTATAGTTTTTTTTCCCGTGGAGTTGTTAGTTGGAGGGGTTGTTTCTTTTGAGGTTTTTATTTGCCTATTTCCCTTTAACACTTAGAGAGTCAGTTCTTTTTATGTGTAGATTAGAAACATATTTTTCCCAGCCTATTTTGTTGATATTTGTATTTAGTTAACCGCTTTTACTTAGGTCTCTTCATGTAAATTTGTAATATAAGCCTACCAGATGAGATGTTTGTCATTTATTAGAATATTATTTGTTAATATGGTGCTGAGGTAGTTAGGCATGTATTTGTTCCTATAAATTATGCATTATACAAACACCTTAATACTGGAAGAAAAAGTTCTGTTGAAGATCAAAAATGTTGCTGTTTAAAAACTACTTCGGTTTAACATTAATGCCTGTCCAAATTATTAAATAGCCTCAAAACAGAAAAGATAAGGCTGTTGGTAGTGGGAATGGAAAGTTTTCAAAGTGATCTTTATCAACCAGAAAAATGTAAGCTTATTATGCTCATTTTCGTGATTTTTTTTTTTTTTCTTTACAAATATTTTGTTAGGTACCTTCAATGAAAGATAGATGGTCTCTTCTTCCTGCATTTGTTTCCCACTTTATTTTTTTCCTGTCTTATACCAGGATTTTTGTTACATTCTTTCACATTTGTATTAGTGCCAAGGTTGACTTAATCTAATCCTTTTCAGAAAGCGTGTGATGTCAAAGAAACTGGTGGCTGATTGCCTGTAGTGTTGTGCTGTCAAAGGCTGCAGTGTTGAGATTCGTGTAACAGTGAAACTTTCAAAATCATCTCAGCATAAAAGCAGCTCATGTTTCCACCTGGCTTTGTACTCTTCCTTTCCAGTCCCCCTCCTCTCGAACACAGTGCGCTGTAGGTCACCTCGATCTTGTGCCTAGTTGTGTTTCTAAAGCTTAGGGGTCCCTTCTACTTCACTAATGTGAACTTACTACTTTCATATATGGGGAAAGCAGAGGAATTCGAGTTATAAGGTTATTCATTACTAGCTGCAGGAGCTGACCCAAGAACTTTGATCCACTGTAAAGCCAACTTCCTACTGAATTAGAAATACTAAGTCCTTTTTTGCTGAAGAAAGAGTGCAAGTGTTTTCAGTATCAGGAGAAAACTGCAGCATACATTGATGGTTGTCAATAACTTATTAATTACACCTATGAAAATAGTGATTTTTGGTTTAGTCAGCAGCAATTGTCTGGGCTTGTTTTAAAAAAACCCAAACAAAACAAAAAGCGCACGTAGAGCTGGTGCTAGTGACAGTCTCCAGCAAGATGGGCGTTCTGTCTTTGGTTTACCACTGATAAAGGCCTGTCTTTATAACTAAACTATTTTTAACTTAGATGTTTGAGCAGAATCTTCAGGTGGCTGCTCAGATAAATGAAGATTTGAAAACAAAGGTACTTCTTCTATGTCTTCAACAAATGAATTCATTTCTAACCAGGTAACAATTTTTAAAATATAAATGCTTTATCCTGCCTCAGCCTCTCCTTGTTCCTACAATTCCAATGCTTGTTTTTCCTGTGGATGTTTCTTTATTGCTCCTATCATATCCATGCCAACCAAGCTTTTCTTCCCTTTCCTTTTCTTGCTTTCTTCCTCCCTTCCTCAGTTTCACCACAGAAGTTCTTCTGTGCTGGTGAGTGGCACTTTCAGTTCCTCTCCGCAAATGGCTCTAATTTTTTGAGTCAGTTCTGCTTTCTTTTATATTTCAAATTAATATCTCTTTCTCATAAGGAAGACACAAAATGCCTCCTTGGCTGGATTCTGCCCAGAACAGAGAGACTAAACATCACATGAGCAACAGGCCCTTTATAAAATACTTCTAAATGCCTGACAGGCCCTTACAGAGCATTTGGTCTTACAGGTGTACTTAAGTTATTACAGATTTCTGTCTGTTTAATGCCATTCCTTACATATGTTACAGGTACAAAGATGAAGCACAGCTGTATAAAGAAGAACACCTTAAAAATCGTCAGTATCCTCAATGCTATGTTCAATACATGATTGCAGTCATCAACAACTGTCAAACCTTTAAGTAAGTCTGCATGTTTTTGCAGTATTGTGGGAAAAATTAGTATTGATGTTTCATTTGTAATACTATGTGTTCCCAGGACCTTCTCTTCTTTTGTATACAAAGAGCATTTCAGTTAAGATAGTTTAGCTGACTAAACAAAGACAACAGGTTTAAAGAGATTACTGTTTTAGGAGGCAGATATTGTGATTGTGCTTGCCTTTGGCAAGCCAAGCCATTGCTCCTCACCAGTGAAAATCCACTTGTTATTCCAAGAATTTCATTGCCAAAGAAAAATTTATCTTCAACTTTCAGAATTCCAAAAAGTCATTTCATTTAGTTTGCCTGGGGCCTGCCATCTTCTCTTACATTTGATCTCCCGCAGTTCACCTTCAAGCAGTGTGATCAAGGTGAACTGAACTGCAGAAAAGTAAGGGTAGAGCTTGCTCGATTAAGAATATCAAAACAGGAGAAAGAAATCCTCGTTGTTCATGTTTCCGTGTTCAGCCACCCAACCCCATGTTCATCTATACCTGTTGCCATTCTCAAGTCTACAAATCAGCAGTAGTTTGTTACCAACATACAAGTAGTCTTGGTTGATCACTCTAAAATCATGCTGGAGAGTAAATTAAGGCTTCCAAACCAAGCAGCAGACATCATTTCCCCTTGCAAAAATAAGACTATCTAGTATGTCTCTTTCTGTGTATGTGCTCCGAAAATTTAGTAGCAATGCAATTGTGCATCAGTGAATGATGAAAAGCATTATTTGTCACAGAGAATCTATAATCAGTCTGAAAAGAAAATACTTGAAAATTGAAATGGAAGACACGTTGTCAAGCAGTCATACAAGCATGGATGCAACTTTAGACATCATTGCCAAAGAAGGATGCTCTAGCCTGCTAGATGAAGTCTTCATGGATTTAGAGGTTAGAACTTTTTTTCCTTAAAAAAACAGAAGTACTATTTTATAAGGAAAAATTATTCAGGAATGAAGTAGTTATGAAGCCTTTTGATTGCTAAACATGTTTTATATGTGGTGTGCTAGTAAAATGCCAGTAAACGTCAGTATTGTTCTTCACTGGTATAGTTTGCATGTAGGAGACTGAAAGGTTGCTGAATTATATTTCACAGGATGACTTCAGGCAGCTGCTTTGTATATAGTGAATATTTTCTAGCAGATTGTATTTAGTCTTATACTTAGGTAGTTGGGTTTTAAGAATTATTTGGGAAATTACTGCTGATACTAAGTTACCATCCTTGTACAGGTGCAGTACACCTATAATTAAGATAGTTAATTGACTCTAAAGGTGGGCCCTTTCTGACTGATAAATTTCCACGTTTAAGAATTCTAGCTTCTTGTATAGAATCCCTCAGGAAAAAAAAAATCTTTTTATTACTAAAAAGAAATTGGGAGTATGGGGAGGGAAGCAAGAAAATTAGAGAAATGGCGGGGGTGAAGAAAGGTGCTCTGGCACTTGTTAGATTTGTGATAATATTTTGGACTAACGTAAACACCTTGAATGACTCACATTAAGAAAGATGTGGGAGCAGTGTTTATTTTAAACTTGGAGTTCTTAAGCAAAACCTTTATTTCTCACTAACTGTGCTCGTTGATTATGAGAAGACACTCCATCTACTCTAATGACCATTCTTTGAAATTCATTAACCTCAAGCTTCATGTCACTATTACCATGTATAAAATATCGTGCTCTAATATGTAAAGAATTTTTCCACTGGGGCGAACAAAGCAAGATGGGTATGTAGTTGTAGAGAATACTGGAATTATGTACTGTGGAGTTCTGGGAAAGGAGTAAAGCGTGTAGGCCACCAAGTTTGGTATAGGCACAGGAAGTTTGTGGGGCCATCAAAGAGGAACAACTGAGTAGCCAGTAGCAGTTCCAGAAATCAAGCATGAAGTTGCATTATCACAATAGTTTAAAAGTGCCTCGTATTTAAAATTGGAATCGTCAGCTCTTATGCCAATTTTGTCCTTGGACCTTAATTTTTTATTTAGCATATACACATAAATAGAGAACGTAATAAAGGATTTTAGAGAACTTGTATGAAACAAATGCTCAGGTTAGTGCAGTTGGTTTACATACACACCCAGTGTGTATGTCAGGGTAGCACTCTGTGGCAACTGTCATTCTGACAACTGATCATGTCATTTTCCTACACTAACTGCTTATTCCTTTTGAAGGAGTATAGTTTAGAAATGTATGACACTTAAAATTGCCTCCTGTTTTTTTGTAACTGCACTGATATGATGAAAGTGTCAAAAATTTGTTCTGATCAATTGTTTGTTACCTTCTCAGCCACATCTCAATGAGCTGATGACAAAGAAGTGGTTGATGGGGTCTAATGCAGTGGGGACTATCTGTGTCACTGTAGAGGATTATTTCAATGACTTTGCAAAAATAAAAAAGCCTTATAAAAAGGTAGGTGCAAAATGTTCTATGATAATTTGCTAATGTACTCTGAATATCATGTTGGTTTTGAATTTCTGAACATTAATGAAATTCAGAATTGGAATACAGAAATTGAAATTGATTCATCACTGGAAATGAAAAAATGTTCGTAATCATATTGCAAAAGTCTGAATCTAACATTTCTCTCATCTATTTTGTTCACAGCCATATAATATTTGCAAAGACAGATCAGACTTGCAGGATTTAGTCCAGAAAATGTACCGGCATGTTACTAGATTGTATTCTTACCAGCTTGTACTTTTCTACCTCTCCTCAGAAGTTTGCAGGCAGATAAAATTAGCTCTTCTGAAACTAGTTTTGCTGGTCTGTAATTACTTTTTTTTATAAATGCATATTCTGTAATGTCTAGTTTTAATACATATAATGAGGTGTAGTTAAATTGGTGCCATAAGGTTTAACAAATGCATAACTCATGTTTAAAGTACTGCTACAGCAGCATAATGTGCTAGGTTAGGTTTTGTTTCGTTTTGTGTTTGGTTTTTTTTTTTCCTGTGGTCTATCAAAGGGTATCTGGATTTCTCTGTTATCCTTTAATCTTTTAGTAGTATTGTACTTTTTTTTTTATCCTTTATTGAATTAAATTCAGTTTTGTATAGTTAAGATAGCATGTCTTAAATGATTCCCTAAGATTTAGGAAATATTTGAAGCTAGCAAGATCAGGATTTAGGTGAGGTCTTTGAACAAACTCTTACTAAGCAGAAGTGCTTAAAAGACACAGTCTCAAAATCATACACTTACTTTTTCTTACTTTAAGTCTTAAACAGACAGAAAGGACTGCTCGAAGTTCCTCTGATGACCTCTTAACCTTCAGTATTTGCAGATCCTAGAGGCTTTGTTATGTATGTGAACTATATACATTTTCAATCCAGAAAAAGTACACAAAAGAAGTTAGGTCAGTCCCAGAATTAGTCTATATCCGTGGAACAGCTTTCTTTTCCAGATCTGGTTTGTTACTGTGAGGTAATAGTGCTTGGCATGTGTTTCTTTAAGTGTTAATACCAGTCTCTGCAGTCACATGTGTTTCATCGTGTAGCGTTTATTGCCACCTTATGGAGAAGATGATCACAAACACATTTTTTGTCATTCATCATACCTGCTATTCCACTGTCTCCTAGCATGAAAAAAATCTCCTGCACAAGACAACGTATGTGCTAGCACTGGATGGGACACACTTTTTGTTTCCCTGGTTTGGGGTGGGCTTTTTTTCTGATTTTAAAAAATTCTTGGTTAACCCTGTTTTGAAAATCCAATTTTTAAAAGCCACATGAACAGAGCACCTGAGTAAAGACTGTAGCTTAATGGGTAGGACACTATTCTGGAACAGGGGGGATCTGGATCTTACAGTCATCCTGCTTTGCTGTTTTCCTCGCGTGCCCTATCATCGCGCTGTTGGCTCTTCTTGAGTGTTCTCTTTCTCAGTTGTAGTAGAGCTGCTGTTCTTCACTTACTTTTCAGTGGAATGGGGCATACATGTCAGTCTCCCACAGTCTATTCTGTGGAGTTAATTTTCCTCTGTGTAATTGGCATCAGTTCCACAAATGCAAGAGAAGCCACCCCTGAACAACCAGTAAATTCTGGTTATTTCTGCACAGTCTGCAGAGGAGGACTTGGAATCACATTTTCTGCCTCCTGGATGAGGGCTGTGATTTCCAATACTTTGCACTGTGTCATTTTCTGTCTTTTCTTGGGTTTGGTTTTTTTTTTTTTCCCTTTCCTGAAACCTTTCTCCAAAATTTTGACTGAAACTGGAAGCACATGTTGATTGAAACTAAAGCATGACATATAGTAGTAAAATATGATAAAAAGTTTGTGACTACCTGTTATGCAGGCTTTTTCTTAATCGAAAGTAACTTTGCCACCATGCTTAGGGGAAAAAAATCCCACCTGAGGCCTTGTGAGATTTAAGGACTGTCCTTACATTAGAGTTGAAAAAACATGTAAAGGGATTTTTGTGGGTTTTTTTTTATTTGCAAACCTCAGCATTACTCTTGCACCAATAGCAGTTGCTTCACTTAGTCACCAGTAGCTATTTCCTGTAAAAAGACAAGCACAGAACAGCAAAGCAGTTAAGGAAGATCTGAGAAAGTGATTGCTGCTGGCTCTCCAGGCTTCTTACCAGACTTGACCCAGAGCACAGATAACGTAGGCAAGATTTGCAATGCTTTATGCAATGTACTGGCGTTCTCCAGCAGAAACGTCTATGATGGCTGGTCATTTCTTGACCAGAGCAAGGCTGCAAGGCCAAGCACAGGTCTGTTCTAAGGGTCACCCAAATTATTTCATGTTTGTTCTTCTCTCTTTGGATATGCCTGTGCTCCTCAGAAATAATTCAGACATGTCGTTAGAGATATCTTGGTTTTGTTGTTTCTCGTAATTGGCACATCCTTTTCATTAGGGAAGGACAGGTTTTCATTTCTGTTAGCATCATGAAAATCTAAAGCCACTCAAAATGTGTGGTATTAGCAAAAACTGTGTACTGGTAATTAAGTGCAAATACACATTTCAAAGCCTAATAATTGTTCAAAGACTAAACATAATAGCTACATTTGCAGGTATCGCTGGCATAATCCACCACCTTTTTCTGTTCTTTCAGACAATGACGATTGAGGCCCATCGGAGAGTGGTTGTGGAATACATCAGAGCAATCATGTTAAAACGTATATCCTTCAAAAATGCAGAAGAGAGAAAAGAGGGTGCAGAAAGAATGATCAAAGAAGCAGAACAGTTCAGATTTCTGTTCAAGAAACTTGCGGCTGTAAGTATTTGCTTTGGGTAATGTTGTTAACCTGGTAATTTAGAATAAACCACACGAGTTTACTGCTTGGGGAAAACGGCTAGAGTTAGGTCTCCACGTCTCCAACATGTTGGGTGGCTTGTGAATATCAAGGATGCCAGCTGAGGGCACAGACAGAGTTTCTGAACACACACCGGCCTGCTGCTAAAGTTGCTGAGCACCAGTTTCTACTGTTTTGTGTTTATACAGCTCTCTGCAGCTGAATGTTTGAATGGCCTCACAGAGGCAGGTACCCTGAATTCGTAGTAGTAAGTAAAAGAAAAGAAAGCAGTTGTTTGTTGGAACAAAAAAAAAAAAAATGGGCTTTGCTTTTCCTGTCTGGAAGAAAGGGTGATACTGCATCGAGCAGATGCAGTTATTTATTACCTAAGTAGCATGCAGTGTATTCATTTAGAATCAATAAGAAAGTATGTTGACCCCATTTAAAGTGCAGTAGAAATAGGAAAGACAGGCCAAAAAAGGTATTTGAGAAACAATGTACAAGATAGGCCTAAAATGAATACTAAATCTTTTTTTTAACTGCATAAGGAGCAGGAATCTGTCAGAAAGCTCTTAGGGCCAACAGATGATGAAATGCAAAAAGAATGCAGAGAAAGATAAAGCCTGAAAAACTGAGGGGGTGGGGAAGGGGCGGCGTTCATCTCTGCTCACTGTGGAAGGTGTCAGGGCAACTCCTGCATCAGTGTCCTTCATTATGTGGGATTCTGTGTAAGATCGGTTTCGGATTAAGGCATTGATAGAAGAGGTTATGGAATAAATGAAATTAACAATACCAGATTGACAGGACCAGGCGACCTGCAACTAAGAGCACTAAAATAGTCCAGAGACTAAATAGATATTACAGTTCAGTTGATCAGTTGTTGAAAGCTGCCTTGGTGGCCAGAGGACTAGAAGGAAGCTAATGTAGGGCCAGTTTTTAAGTAATGTTTCAGAAGAGATCTGGCTTTCACATCAGTTATTCCTAATGTTTATGCTGGCAAATTAGCAAAAGTTAAAGACTAGAATGCATCACCATGTGGATAAATACATCATCTTGTTTGTAAGACGTGACTTTCTTTACTGATAATTCTGAGGGTAGGTCTCTGGATGAAGAACAGGGAAAGAGGGAAGAGGCTTATGGTGACAATTCACAAATACTTTGTTTTCTTAATGTCTGAAAATTCAGCTGTTTGGGGAATAAGAAAACAAAGTATTTGTGAATGTCTGAAAATTCAGCTGTTTGGGGAATTCAACTAATTTAAGGATTGTTTGTAGATACTGGGAGGGATTGCTTTTGTTTTGGGGATTTTTTTTTTTTTTTTTTTTTTACTTTTCATCTTGCAGGGCTCTGGAGAGGACACTGAAGGACTCTGTGACATCATTGAAGCCATTGCAGAGGTGATCAAGCTAACTGATCCTTCACTGCTCTATCTGGAAGTTTCAACTTTAGTCAGTAAATACCCAGATATCAGGTAATTCTCTTTGCCCTCAAAGTTAAAAAGATAGATAACATCACAGTTTCTTTGTAGTCTTGGGCGAATTTTAAAACAATATGTAAATGTGTTCATATTTTTCATATTTTAGAATGTAGCCACTTTCTTATATTAGGATTATTTTTTTCATAAAATGTATGTGACCTGGACTAGGAGGTATATGTACTTAAGTACTCAGTGGTACAGCAAAGGAATAATGAAAATACTTCCATTCTGTGTTTTGGGAGGATAAAATATGTTTTAGAGTCCTAAGAGCAGCCAAAATAGTGCTTTATATTGAGCTGGAAAAGCTGAGTGACTAGAGATCTGATTAAGAATTAAAGTACACACTGAAACTGAGTGAAAGGATTGCCAACTAAGTGATATTTCTGACAAGATCTTACTTGTGCGAAGTTTCCTGCTAATGCCAGTTTTACCGTCTTCCTCTGGCAGGGATGACCATATTGCAGCTTTGCTGACGGTGAGAGGCGATGCCAGCAGAGATATGAAGCAGACTATCATTGAGACTTTGGATCAAGGTTCAAGCCAACCAAATCCAAACTATGTGCCAATTTTTAAAGAAATTACAGTTCCTACTCTAACTGTGCCAAAACTTCTTAAGTAACTGACAGCTCTCTGTTTGTGTGTCATTACTGGTCTGGGATCAATGGGTTTGAAACACTTGAGGGCAAATTTGGCAATGCTATTTTGAGTAAAGTTCAATATACACTGATATTTGCTAGGCATGTTTCTTTCTAAAGACTTGGATGTGGGAAAACGTAATCAGATTTCTGAAAGAAGATGGATGTAAAGGTTATGTTTGGAGAATGAAGCTTCTAATGGCCAGGGGGCTTTTTACTGACCCATTTGTTACAGCCGTTTTTGCTGTCAGCAAATACATTTTTCTCATGGAATATGTTTGCACGGTGCACTGCAATGCCGTATAAAGATACTTGTACCAAAAACAAGAGAGCTGTATTAGTGCTGGATATACTAACATACATCGCTTACAATACTGAAGCAGACTCTAGAACTATCTTTATATGGTACTGCATTGAGCATATATTAACATCCTCAATCCACTTTCACATTATACTTTGTGTATGTACTTACTTTGGTGTAAAATAGTTTATTGCAGAAAACTTAATTATGAAATCAGTTTCCTGCCTAAGGGACTGAATGAAATTGCTACCGTGCAATTTGATTATAGGGTGAATAAATAAATAAAGACACATGAGGTACAATCTTTTTTTCATTGATTCATTAAAAACAGCACATAAAGCACCACCTGTTGAATAAAATCTTAAACCATTGCTACCTTCAGCTATGTATTCTTTGCATCCTTATAGATTTACAGTAGATTTAAGTCTTTTTTTTGTTTTGTTTGAAGTGTGAATAAACTTTGGATTTAATAGTTTTCTGGAAACACAAGATACTGGGTTTTTTTATTTCCACAGTATTTTCAGATTTAATGCTTAAAGCTAATTTTCAGTATTTATCTGTTCTAATTATAAAGTATTACTAGAAAATTGTGAATTTAAAATGATTTGATGAAGGACACAATGAAGGCATTATCTGTTAGTACCTGAACAGAGATAAGTACAAGGAAGACACAAGCCTACCTTGTTCTAATTAACGTTCTGGAGTTTGCGTATGTAACTTGTTTGGCCTGTGAACACCCAGACCTTGTGCCATATGACCCATCTCACTGCTGACTCCTTACCCAGAAGAGGAACGTGCAAGGTCAGCAGGTTGGACAAGGGGTAAAACAAAGATTGTGGCTTTTTTGATTGACAGGGGGAGTATGTCCCAAAGATGAGGACGGTTCAGTAGAGCATCAAGTCGCTATCTCTGTACCTGAGGAGTTTTAGCGAGGTCTGGAGGCACTCCAGGTCCCATGGGACCTTGCACTGTTCCTAGAAATTGCAGCTGGGGGGGGAGGGGAATTAGGCTGATTTCTGTAGGGTTGTGTTCAGCCCTCAGTTAAGAATTATTGAGGTGATACTGACTAATTTGGCTCATATTTCAATTTCAATCCGGTGGTTTCTGGGCTGTACGTGAAATCTTGCCTTACGTGCTTTTCATCTTAAGTTTGTCCAAGAGAATCAGTTCCTCGGGCTTTCTTTCTTCCTATCCCCTCGTCTTCCTCTGCAGCAGTAACCCTGTATCTCTTGGATGTTAAACTTAGGCTGTTTCCCCTCCGTGACAAACGACCTCCCCTAAGTGGGGACCCCTTAGTCTCTCCCTGCCTGCCGGGGAACGGTCACAGGGACGGCTCCTGCCCTTGCAGAAACCCTCCCGGTGGATGGGGGCTTCTGTGGAGGAGCGCCATTAACCCGTGAGCGCGCCTGCCCCGCTGAAGCCC
>NW_008795036.1:743084-762952 GCF_000699145.1 Aptenodytes forsteri
GCGGCCGCCGCGACCCTTCGTCGCTGCCGGGCCGCGCTGCCGAGTTCTGCGGGGCCGGCAGACCCGGGCCCTCCCGGGTCTGGCGCTCCCTGAGGGCGTACCGGGAGGGAGCGGGCGTTGGGAGGTGCCCGGAAACGGTCAGCTGCTACGGTGAGCCTGTCACCGGCCCTCGGCATCCAACGCAGGATTTGGCCGCCTTGTGGCCTTGCGGGGCGGGGAAACGGCGGGGTTATATCCCTGTAGGAGGAATCCGAGGGGGAGCTTTAAGAAAGGCTTGAAGAGGAATAAATGTGGCTGTACTTTAGAGCAAGGGAAGGGGGTTAATGGAAGCGAGAAGGTAACCTTGAAAACGCTGAAGTCATTTTTGACCTGAGAATCCAGAAAGGATTGTAAAGTCTGGAGGGTAAATGTAGCAGTACAGGAAGGAATCTGATAAATGCTTAATGGAAAACTTAGAAACTAACAAGAAATATTGTTTTGAGTACATCTGGAGCTGGAACCTGCAAGAGAGTTAGCAGGCCCATGTTAAAAAAAGCACGCTGTCGAGACCGTAGTAGTAATGAAGTTAAAGGAGTTCTTCACATTTGTGTCATGTCGAGGAAACTGGGGAGGTTCCTACATTGGATCCATTTTTATGGGAGATGTGTCAGAGGATCTATCTTGACTCAAGTGACAGCAAGAAGAGGTTAAGGAGTAGGCAAACAGTAATAAGTTGCTAAAACTGGCTAGTATTTCCTTAGTAACTCGGGAGTGACTCAGGAATGCGGCAGCTTACTTACCCAGCCTTCCGTAAAACCACTTCATCAGAGAACTTGGAGGAGGCATGCATGATGCCGTTTCTTTTTTTAAAGGGTCCAGAAAGAAACAGATCAACAGTCTGACTTCTGCACCCGGCAAACCAGTAGAAACCATTTTAAATAATGTAGCTAGTCAGGAGAGTTGCATGGCTTTTGTTTGAAAGTATTCCTGTCTGGCAGACTACTGTGTAAGTCTTGGAATGTGTTTGATAAGGATTGGGTATGATATGATGACTAGAGCTAGTGCAATTGATATAATCTGTGTAGTTTCCAAAGAAGCTCTCAACATACAAAAGTATCAAAGGCCTTTAAAGAAATCCAGTATACGTAGAATGAAAGGGAGGGTCCTTTAGTGGATAAATAACTGGCTAAAAAGAAGAGTGTGTGTGGTTAGCTGCCACGCTGACAGATGGAGCTGTTCTGGGATCTTTATTCAATATGTTCAGGAGCAACTAGAGGAAAAGAAGGTGAATGGTCAGGTGAAACTTGCTGGTTACGCTAACTGATTCCTGCAGTAAGTGAGGCCTATGGAGATTTGCAGGAGCACCTGACAGCCCTGAATGATTGGGTCATATCACCCTGTCATGGCCAGATCGTGACTGCTGTATGATAGTCAGATGAAATCCAGAGTAGATACCTGATGTCCACAGGGAAGACCCGCTTTAACTTTGCATCATTTTGTATATAAAATGAATGTGCTCTAAGCTGACCGGTGATGCTCAGGAGCAAGATAAGTAGGTCATAACACATTTTTATGAAAACATCAGCTTAGCACTTAATAGCAGCTCATAAAAGGTAAAAAATGTTCAGAATACCTAGAAAAGAAATAGAGAATAAAAAAGGGGAATATCTTTTTGTTATTATAATCTATGCAACTTATGCTTGCAATTTGAATGTTGTATGTGGTTTATATAATTTTTGAGATGGGGAAGGAATCTTGTAGAATGAACTGAAAAGGTTTAGAAAAAGACAACAAGGACTAAAGGAAAAAAAACAGCTTCTGCAGAGGGATCAGCTGAGCAGGACTCTGCTTTGGAATGGTAGTAACTGAGGGGAAGTAAAAACTCTCAGTGTCAAGGGGAAGATCCTTGTATAAAATGGAGGGAAGTCACCACCACTTTCAGGTATCCTTCTAAAGAAGGCATGATCCTGCTTTATTTGGGCAGAAATTACTTAGTTTATTAATTTTGGGATAGAACTTCTTTCTCTAAGACAACAGACTGTGAAGACTCAATGGAAGCTGGCACCTGCCTGCGCTTTTTCACTTTTTGAACCCCTTTGAAAGGGGTCAAGGCCCTGCAGTCGATCCTTTCAGTGCTTGGCACTGGTTACATTAGTGGGTTTCTCTACATTGCCAACATCTTACTGAGTGGCACTGGGTGCCAAACTTGGGGCTCCAGTTTGGGAGCCAAACAGCTTACTACTGTGACATTAGGCATTTTGTGGTTTTAACCAGCATGGTGTGCTCTGTAGTCCTTTTAAAAATAAATAAATAAAAATACTTTCTTGTGTGGATTATGCCCAAACTGTTTTATTGCCAGTGTGTGGTTTTTGTGTGCCTCTTCACGCACAAGTAAGTCTTGCAGTTTTCTTTGTAGCTTTTATCATGTTCCAGAATGTCTCACCAGTCTGAATGAAGCGTTTAATTTGCAGTAACTGTGAATGGTTTACCAAGTAAAATGCAATTAGTGACTTTTCAGGAAAAGATTAATCTTACCTGGTGAGTAAGAACCAGAATATTGAAGTCTTCTTTAAGTGGAACCTGTTAATTTCAGCCATTTAAAGCTTACTGCTTTTTTTTTTTTTCCCCCCCCTCCAGGGTTGATAAAGACAGGAGTGGAATAATATCTGATAATGAACTTCAGCAGGCATTATCCAATGGTAAGTCTGTAAATGAGCAGTGAGGTAGTTCATTAACTTCATTAAGTTCATTAACTTAACCAGTCTCACATTAAAATTAACATTACTTGATGCCATAATTCTTTGATTGGGGTGGGGGGAGAGAATGTTCCTACCACTGATTAATACTATTTAATCTACAGCAAGAGGCTGAAGGGGAGGAAAAAAGTGGATAATCTTCCTGATTTTATTTTATTTTATTGATTGATTTTCTGAGCCCACTATTCCTGGGTTGTGGGTTTTTTTTTTTATTTCAAGGGAAGTTTTCTGGGTTTGGTGCATGTTAGTAATAATGCATTATAAACTGAGTACCTACTGTAAACATTACCGATTTGTATTCTGGGGAATGAAGGCATGCACATCCCTTTATTTTTTTTCCACCTCTGCTTCCTAGAAAACATAAATGGTGATTTATATATTCCTCTCTCATCACTACTGAACCTTTGTTTTTTAACCAGGATCAGTGTATAACCTGGACAAAGATCAGATGTTTACAACCAGCCTTTTTACTACACATAAAATCTTTTCATACAGTATGGTGCAGGAATTGAAGATGGTAATTTTTTTTTTTTTTCCAAATGAGGCATGTTTGGGTTTTTTTCCTAACAAAGTAGAAAGATGCACTCTAGATCTAGTATTAAAACTTCCCAGCAGTCTGTCAGTTCCCTGTCATAATGCTTAAAAAGTAACTAGGGTATGGTCAAATATCTCATGGAAGCAAAGTAAAAAACAAAAAATTTTTCCAGTAGCCTATTTTTACTTTCCTCTGGTGACTTAGGGTGGGTAGGGTTGTACTTTGGGGGGGGGGGGGGCCCCCCCTTTGAAAACTCCTGAAAAAGTGCATATTGAAGCTGTTCATGCACCTTTGCATCCATATCAAGTTCCCCTTCTCCCAAGGTTTAATTCCTTCATCCTTCTAGTGCTTTGTGACTGAGAAGGGCTTAAACTGATGTTGTGAGCTGCAGTGCACACAGACGGAAAGGCTACTTTTTGTCAGTAATCACCTGACTTGAAATAAATTTGGATGGCTCTGTATAGTAAAATTGTGGTCTTATAACAACTGGATTTACTAGAATATTTGTTTAATAATATATCTGATAAATTAAAAGCAATACATTGTAGCTGCTGCACCTGATCCGTAACTAAAATACTATTTTGAATAACAACTTCCGCAAAAGCTAAGTTAAATTGATTAAAAAAAAATTGTTTTCATTTAACATTACAGTGCTGTTTATAACAGTGTGGGGACCTGGCTTTACCTGCCATTTTAAACTTCATATATTTTAAGTATCTTCTCATCTGATTGAATTTAAGGGTAATAGTCATCACCGCCTATCTGAACTCTTTTCTTTCCTTATTTACAGTGTAGATTAGCAGTTTCAGTGCTTTGCAGTTATGAAGAATCCCCACCAAGTGAATTCACTATTAGACAAAATATTTACAGAACTGTAAGCTTCCTTCATTCTGAGAGATTCTAGATCTTGTACACCAAAGTCACTAACAATTCACTATATTATTTTCAAAATAGATCCTCTGGTGGATGGTTGTGTGTAGCTGTCCTGCAATCTAACATGGGCTAAAAGAATGTCATGTGTTTATTTCTAAAACATTAAAAAAAGTCTGCGTAGTGCTCATTAAAATTTGAAGTTCAATGTGTTTTTGACATTCAGCTTTTCAACATGTCAAGTTTATGCAAATAACTGTCTACTTACCTGGGAGGGACTGATCATCACTTCGTATAGTTGTTCGCACAGTAAAATCCTATGCTTCCTTGTTGGGTTTTTTTCTGTGCTGCCACATAAAGTTAATAGTAAAGTCAGGGGAGGGGAACGGTCTCTTACTGTTTATTGGAATAGGCTGAAATCAGTGCAGTTCTTCAGCACTGGAGTTGCTCTGGTTTCGCTATATAGTCTCTTGACTATACTCTCATCTGTATGAGTCTCTTGAAACTTTCAACATTTAGTAAGTTAAATTCCAAACTGTGTTTTCCCTTTTTCCTCTATTCTATTCAGAGTTAAATGCTGGCACCCTATTAATAATTCCATTATTTTTTATTTTTGTCAGGAGACATACAACTCTAAGGTACTGATGTTCTCTGTCTAAAATACTGCTTAAGCATTTTCAGAGCGATTTTTTACTTTTCTCTGCTGATGTTTCTCTTTATGTGCAAATAGTCATATGGCCTGCCTACAGTATAGGGTTTTTCCCTGTTGCTGCATCTGTAGACTTACACTGATAGAGTTTCCCTTCTGTGGGAGAAATTCGGCCCTGCCATAAGCACTACTTACATCACTGCAGCTTGATCCGGCAAAGCAACGATGCCTTCACAAAGCCTGCTTAATACCAACGCAGCCTTTCTGTTAGGTACTTGTGGTCAGCTAACTGCATCGTTGCAAATGCCTCTACAGTACCCCTAGTCTTACTGGCTCCTTCGTGGTCCCTGCACTCAGCCTCAGTGAATTTAATACGTGCTTCTTCGTCCTCCTGGTACCTTCACAGGCTTACTAGAGGATTGATGGTGAAATTCTAGACGAGGCACAGTATTTCTCTAAATTTAAAGCTTAATGCTTCCTAGCACTCTAGAATGCTTCCAACAGAGTGAAAACTAGTCCAGAGTGACTAGCCTGTCAAAATATTCAGAGAAGTACGAAGCTCTTCTGCAGATAATTACTGCTCAGGCCCTTTCAAGCAGCAACATTTCTTGGTCTGAAAATACTAATTTAAACTAACACTTCATTGATTGATTTAGTAGTGGAGGTGGGATTTATACTAAACTCAGCTCTGAATTGCCCTGTGTGGTTATGCCATGTTAGGAACCTTTTCTTTTCACTTCTGTCAGAAACTAAATGCCCTGGAGTAACCCACCTGTAAAATAGGAAATAAGCAGATGGGGTTTTTACTGAGGACTAGATATGAGACCTTGTTCGAGTTATAACTTAAAACTCTTCTGCTCCCATCAGTAGAAAAAGTGGGATTCCAGTTTTGATCTTGCCTTTTATCCAATACCTCCTGACTACCTGGGATGAAAAAAATCCTTCTTAGTTCTTCCAAGGTTTTGGTTTTTTGGGGGTTTTTTTTGGTGCAGCCTGGTTTGTGTGTAGTATCTGTAAAGCATTGGTCTGAAGTCATCTCTGAATGGTCAAGAACATAATTGCTTCAAAGCAGCCTTATTTTGTAATATGCTAGCTCCATGTCATCTAGCTCTGAATTCACTGTTTCTTATCTGATTTTTTGGTTGGTTTGTTGGTTGGTTGCATTTTTTTTAAAATGTTACTTAGTATTGAGGAACTAAGTAATTCTTTCTGTTTCAGGCACATGGACTCCATTTAATCCAGCAACAGTCAGGTCAATTCTTGGTAAGTGTAGTCGTGCGATGTGAAATAGTCAAGATACTGTTTTGTGATCTGTTCAGACAATTGAGAATGCTATCAATTGCTGCGCTGTTTTAGAGAAGTAAGTATGTACAGATATTACAATACATATACAGTATTTTTTCCTACTGTAATAATGAATGCCGGTTTAAAGGTCTCTTGAACTAATTTGGCTGTAGCGTTAACAAGCTGGTCTTTCATTGTTAGGTGGTATGTTTCAGTATGTCTTTATTTTTTTTTTTCTGCCAGATAGCCCAGCAGTAGTAAGTTAAATATTTTCCCTTTTGAATAATATGGGAATGCCCTTGTCAAATTAGTCTGAGAAAATGTTACTGTACAACTGAATAGATAGTAAATGTAATATATGTGTGGGGAAATTCTCAGTTTAAATATTCTAAAAAGATATTATATAGCTTGTCTTCATAACTAGTTTTTCCTGTCTTGCATTTTAATCTGACGTTCTGCTCCAAAAAGACCAAACAGAAGCTTTACAATGTTTGAATTCTTTAGTTCTAAAATAATTGCCAGTAATGTGGAAGATGATGGTGGTAGAACAGAAGGATGAAAATTCAAGCACAAACAATCTTTTCTATCATACAGTTCATAAATCCAAGGACTAAATTTTTTGCTTTGTTTTTAATAAGTATTCAGCAGCAGTCTGAGTTCCATCGCTGTGCAACATGCTGTTTGTATAATGACACTATCAGCAAGTCAAATGCAGATGAATATCCCAGCACTTTGGGCAGACAACAGATGTTGTAGACCTCTCATGAGTCCTTAGAAAAGAACAACCCCCCCTCTCTCTTTTTGTGACCGGATGATCAATAAAGCCCCAAATACTTTCAAACCAGAAAAGAAAACCCAGGAAAAACAAACATTCTGTGATTCATTCTGGTCCTCTTTTATCTTGCTTTATCTTATCCTCCTTCGGTGGACAGCTACTTGCTTTTTTTGGCAGTACTTTACAAATTAGCACTTGTATTTCTGCAATTTCTTTTCCATCTTTGTACTTTCCACAAAGCGCTCGCTTCCTTCTTAAAATACTAGCAGATCTTACTGAAGAATAGTATGATTAAGGTTTTATATGTATAACTTGGTTGGTTTTGGTTTTTTTTTCCCCAGGCATGTTTGACAGAGAAAACAAAGGTGGTGTGAACTTCAATGAATTCACAGGAGTCTGGAAGTACATCTCAGACTGGCAGAATGTCTTTCGAACGTATGACAGAGACAATTCTGGAATGATTGACAAAAATGAACTAAAGCAAGCACTAACAGGTTTTGGTAATTCATTTGTAATTTCAGTTTTTATGACTGGGTTATGTCATCAGATGAGTTTCTTGTTGTTAGGGCTGTACTGCTCTGACAAATGTGGCTAAAAATGAGGCAGGTGAAAGGCAGTTATCCTTTTAGGTGTAAGGCACCTCTAAAGACATCCAGGCCGCAAGCGCTTTTTAAGCTATTTTCTTTCATGGAAAAAATTATACGGGATGTGTCAGTACGTGTGTGGAATGTTTTCTGTCTCCCCTGTTAGCGGCTCTGAGAGCGTTACCAATACTTCAGGTAAATGTCTGAACTTACAAAGGTACTTGATACAGCTTGCTGCTTTTTAAAACAAAGCCAGCTCTCTACGCTACAGTAGCATTCTGACAGCAAAAGGAACTTTTATTTAATTGATTTCACTTACAAAAACTTGAGTTGCAGCCCTAAACCGTTCCCTCAACCAACTAGTCACTTTAATCAGTAATTATGTTTACTGTGACTCTGTCTATTATTAAGTGTGGTTTTTACTGCATGCATTTTAGTTCCACACATCGATATTTGGCGCAAAAAAATTCTCTTGTAACTGCTGTTTTCTGGTTTTGTTATACATGCCTCCTAAACAGCCTCGTTCTTTTTATAGAAGGACTGCGGTAATTGAAACCTTTTTAAAGCATTTCTTTTTTCCAAGGTTACCGACTGTCTGATCAGTTCTATGATATCCTTATTCGGAAATTTGACAGACAAGGAAGAGGACAAGTTGCTTTTGATGACTTTATTCAGTGCTGTGTTGTTTTACAGGTAAGAAAGGAGATGTACTTTAATGTCAATTGGGAAAAAAAATCACCTTTTCTTAAGCTTTTATGGTTCTCAATTTAACTATAATATTGGATCTAGAACTTGCTTATAAATAAACCATTTGAATAAAGTATACGAGAGGTGCTAGAAACATCTTCATTTATTGGTCTTCACTTGTTATCCGTTTGCATCACAAGTAAATTTGATACAACTTTTTTTGACCTGTTAAACACTTTTATGGGGCAAAAAAATGTGAAATAGTCTCCGTGTTTTAAAAGGAAAACACTTAACACTTATTTCCATTAGTTTAATACACAACACTTCCTCTGGGTCTTGGGTGTGTTAAAACTGGAGTTTGTCATGTCTCTTTTTGTTTCTCTCTCTGTTTAAGGCTCTGACTAAAAGGAATTTGACCTAGCAGCTGAATTATTCAGTCTTTCGTCACTGCTGTTCCTGCAGGGGCAATGGTAGTAAAAGACATTTCAAACAAACAAAACCAAACTCTTTCAGTAACAGAAATGCATCTGTATAAATACATACAAAGAGAGAGAGAGAACTGTAGTTCTACAGGTGTATTATTTTGTCTAGAAATCAATTGCTGGATGATTGCTCACCACGATGTTTAAGGTTTCTCTAAGTGTCTCTGACTTTTCTGAAATGTATGTAAGGCTTCGGGGAAAAGTTGGGAAACTGTAGCAGTGGACGAGCTGCGTTTTAGTAGGATAGGAAAAAGGTTGCTCTTCTGACACTGGCCAGCACTGCAATAGTATCTTAAGATATCTTCTGATCTGCAACATGCAGAGAAAGGAGTGCCCTGTAAAAGTTATTTGCATACAGGTGTTTTGTTCTCCTTCATGTCTATAGCCATTAAGTCTGCTGAAACATCAGTTGCCTTTATATTCAGTTGTAATAGAAGCCGATGATACTTTGTTATAAACTTAAACTCTGGTAAAGAGGGCTTTGAAATGGAGTATCATTCAGCTGGTGTTAGTGAATCCACGCTGGTAGTTATTTTGGTCCACTCTCTGTACTGCCTGGCACCTCTGGAGTTTTAGAGGCAACTCAGATGCTAATGATGCATAAAGCATATCTGGCTAGATGATGAGAAAGGGACAAGGTACTTGCTGGATTCTGTCTCCAGGTTGACTGTCAAATGTCTCACAAGAATTGTGCATTGTTTCGCACCCCCACCCCCCACCCCCCCTTTAAAGCCAGTTTCATGCCTAGATAGCCTTGGGTATTGTATCACAAGGTGGTTTTGGAATCAGATCCACAGCTGAAGCACGAGATGTGGCGAAGAGCTACCTCTATTCTATCTGCTTTAAAGCCAGTTATAAAAAGCTGTCTGATCTATAAAGAAGTGCCTAGATAGCCTTAGGTATTGTATCACAAGGTGGTTTTGGAATCAGATCTGCTACACAGCTGAAGCACGAGATGTGGCGAAGAGCTACCTCTATATGCACGAGATTGTAAAGTGTCTACAGAGGGGATGAACGGAAAGTGTTTATAGAACCCTGAGTAGCAAGGGGAATACGTGGCAGTCTGAACTTTCCCCGATGTACAAAAATGTATGGGTTTTTCCCCCTTTTCAGAGGCTGACTGATGTGTTCCGACGATATGATACTGATCAAGATGGCTGGATTCAAGTGTCCTATGAGCAATATCTTTCCATGGTCTTCAGCATCGTATGACACTGATAACTAGGAATTGCACACTGGCATTACACAGACTGGAGTTGCCAAATCATCCTGTACTAAGATTATTGATGCATTATAATGGATATAACTTCACACTCTAAATTTTGTATGTTGGTCATCACCTTCAGAATCTGTACTTGAGTTGGTTTTTATTTTGTATGACTGTATGATATGACCATCTCTGCTTACTGTAGTACAGAAAGCAAAGAATCTAGATTTAACTGGTGCAATGTCAAACTTAACCTTCTTCCATATATCCTGCATGGGGGAAAATGGCTCTTTAGAAATGCCAAATTAAAATAATGCTTGTTTATGAGAGTGTTGAAAGTCAAAAGTTGCACAACATGTTTTGCATGTGCCTTACTTTTATAAGAGTTTAATGAAATAATTTTTAATACAGAATTTAAAATTAAGTAAAAATATTAGATCAACTTCTATAGTCTACTTCACTTTTGTACAGCTTTTTTTAAGGGGGTGGTGGTTTTATTTCTGTATGCTAGTTTTCTACAGTTCAGGGGTCCTTCCCACTTAACAGCAATGGCCTTTTTTCCTTGCCTTATCTATTTTCTAGCTGCCTCCTTCTTTCAGGGTATCCTTGGGACACCTTCAAATACAACTTCTTCGCACCTGTGTCCAATACTGCATCTTCCTCAATGAGTTCCCTACAAAAATAAACTATCTAACTACTCTGGATATATAGTTCCCTCTGCTTAGTAGGCTCATTTAGCACCAATAGTCTTCCATTTTGTGCTGAAGCACTTATTTGACGTGGCCTTGAATTGACAGTCAAACCTCACCCTCCATCTCACCATTTGCAGACGGGGAGGGACTCAGTGGAAAACGTGAAGCCGAAAAAGTAGCGACTGATTCCTGTCACGCACCATCACCTACAGTAACTTTGACAAAGCAACTTGGAGGATGCAAAGAGAAGTTAACAAGTCCTCTTAGATTACTCTAAGAAAATCTTACACCAGTGCCATCCAAAGCACTTAAAAATACTCAAGCAGCAAGATTACTTACATGTAACTGCTACTCTTCAGGATATGTTTATAGGCAAGAACTTTTAGCTTTTATCCAAAGACTTTTTCTTGAACTGTAGCAACACTGATTTATTCCTAAGTCCATCCCCAGCTCATTGTACGCAGGCAGTCCACATATGCTCTTTTGTTTCAAATTTCATGATTACATACAGACACAGGCAAGTAAGCTGTCGTTGATGGGAGTGCCTCTACATAAACCGATGCCATCAGTGATATCAAACAGGTACTCCAATAGATTATGCAGAGAGGGTTTGGGTCCACAGACAGAAATATAACATAATCAATGTTACAATGTTATTCCCAAGTGTCTCAGCCAGAGATTAGTGTCTGGCATCAGGGTGAAGACAGCCAAGTGGCCACTGTGCAGTTATCAAACCTCTGTCATGCAGAGAAGCTGCTACTAGTTGTCAAGCGATAAGCAAACAAACCCTTAGTGACAGTTCAGCAACGTTTTCCTAAACGCTTTTCTGGTGTGAAATATCTGGGGAGAGACCAATGGTCTCCACAGTATAAGCACACAGAAACAAGGAGCTTTCCCAAAGCACTTTGGGCATCATCACCCAAAGGACAAGCGATTGTTTCTGGGTGAGGTGGGGGAGCAGGAATAATGACCGATGTCAGAGACCATTCAGCCCTGAATGAACCATGGAAGTTACTTATCTTTAAGAAGATGAGGAAGAAAGACTTCCAACAGTTACTGCTTGAGCCTTACCTCCCCAGAAGGCCGAGACAATCGCTATATATGTTCTCTTCAGAAACAAACAATAAAAGAAGAGCCCCAAAGCGTTGGGCTCAAAAGAGCTTCCCTACTCCTTTCCCACTAAGGAATCCGTCCCTTTGGATCACACATCCACCCAAATGAAATGCAGTAATTCTGGGAAGCATTCTGAGGATCATTAATAAATAGGTCCAAGGTGCCAAACTAAAACTAAAAAAGCTGGAGCCTGAGAAATTTCCCAAGCTGTCTCCTGTGAAGGATGTCTCCTTTTTCAGCCAACCTCATTATACTTTGCTGTCCTTGGTGTAGAACAACTGGCTCCAGCACTTTCCAAAGGAGCCTTACTGCTGGAAAATCACCAAAGTGGCTCTGGACTGGAATGGCTCGTCTCCGTGGGAAACAGATGCTTCTGAAGGTGTGAAAGCAGGTACAGCACAGACCAAGAAACTGGCTGCAAAGTAGACCATTTATTCCCCAAAGCATGTTCTAGTCTGGATTTTTATCAATGGCTTTTTAAGGAGAAGTGAAATTGGTTCAAAGGGCTCTGGTGCAGCCTCAAAAATCTTGCCTCAGTGCCAACGCTTGTGGTGTAGCGCTCTCAGTGCCGACAGACAGCAAGCATTTAAAGTGATGCTGCTCTGCAGGCTATCGCTGCCTACCTTGTGAAGGTTGTTTCTTGAAGAAAGACCAGAGTCTAGAGAACCGGGAACAGGCAGAGGACTCATTCTGCTCCAGTTCTATACTACATGGGAGCAAGGTAAGGCAAAGAGGTTTCATGGAGTAAGGAGTAGCCAGAAGTTGAATCAAAACCAGGAAAACAGAAGCAACAGGAGGTCTCGGCTTATGCAATCCTGCTGAAGAAGTAACTGGTAGGATGACAGAACTTCCAAGGCACATTCTACTTTTTTTTTTCTTCCCATGAGGTCTTCTTACCCGGTGCCTTTGTGGACACTGCTGGTCAGGTGCCAAACAGGTCAGAAGCCTGGATGTATGCTTTCCTTTTCTAGCGTCAGTTGAATCCCCCTTTAAAGGTGGCAGGCTTGAACTGAGTGAGAACCAGTAAGACGGAATGCAAAGCTGCCACCTCCCCCAAGTCACGTTTGTAGGATGAGCTGCTGGCTAGAGAGGAAGGAGTGAAACAGGCAGATAGATCCTCGGGGTGGATGCCTCCATTGGCAAAAACTGATTGAGAGAGGGACCCTGTAAAAGAAAACAGTCCGAGTTGCAAGTACCTGGCCCTACAGAGGAAGGGAAGGTGTCGCAGCAGCCCTCCAAATGAGGCAATGATGCTTAGTACTCACAATTCTACACAGCCCTGAAAAAAGGAAAAACACTCATCACTCCTGTCACAGGGGTAAACAATCCCTTCGCAGAGTTGCATCCTGAAGATGTTTCTGTCTCTTTCTTTTTGCCCTTCATTTGAATACTAGGAAATTGAACTCCAGGAAGGAATGTGTTCCTGCAATAACAAAGATGCTACTTGTTTGACACAAGTCAGCTATACCTGTTTGCTGGCATGGGACACAGGAAAGAAAAGCCTCTGAAATCAGTTGTGAAGGTGACAGCTATAGACCAAAAGTCAGTCAAACCTGGGAGTGCCAAGTGGCAGACCCCAGGCCAATATCAGTACAGAAACTGCACGCTGAAGCTCTTAATTTCCAAAGCTAGGAAGATCTTTGGAAAGAAGAAAGATAAAAAGAGAATTAAGGAGAAAGCAGTGATGCAGCTGGAACTGGCTCAGCCGATTGAAAGAAACTGAGAACACACTGCTGGTAGTAATTGCACATAAGGGATAAGGCAGGCTTGGAGTTTATAACTGCAAGATACCACCAGCTTAAAAAAAAATTCTCTACATGATAGTGCCCGTGTATAAGAACCAACAGACAATCATCTCTTTCATACTCTCCAAGTTGCAAAATGCATGTATAGATGCAGTTCCAGTTCTGCTGTCAACATCGTTGACAGAATCATTTAGGTTGGAAAAGACCTTTAAGATCACCAAGTCCGACCATTAACCTAGCACTGCCGAGTCCACCACTAAACCATGTCCCTAAGCACAAGGACTCAAGAACTTCACTGATTTTGGTAAGAACTGAAAACTGAAACAGAGAAGCGAAGGGCATTTACAAGACTCCAAATGCCATCTACAGCGCAGGAAACCCTTAGTAAATCAATGCTGAAAAGCATTTCCTATCTTAACGTGGTCACTGCTCCAACTCAGTTTCAAAATGCAAGAACCGTTTCCCCTATGTAGGACCCTGCACAACAAGCAGGGACAGGAACTGTTCCCCAGCACAAAAAATAAGAAGGGAATGTGTAGGCAGAAAGAGCATCTAATTTGGGCAGAGATCATCCAGCTGTTGCATGCCACTGGGATATACAGTCATGGCAGTAAAATCCCAAAGGGAGTGAGAAATGGGAAAAAAAGAGCTCTCTACAACCACCTCAGATGAAAAGGTCTTAACTTGAATTGACAGAGCTGTAGCAGTAACATTTTCTAGCAACATTTTTCTACAGTTTCAGAATAGTACTTGCACTACACTTTCTGTGGAAAAAACCTATGGTAGGAACACTTGTAGAAATAATTTCTGATATTTTTTAATGTAGATAATACCCGATCAGTCCCAGAGAGTTTTAAATCAAAACTCTGGCAGACACCTGTGGTAGAAAATAATGCTTTTCCCCTTTAAGCAAGAAGGTCTGCTATGTAATTCCATGGATAAAAGTGTATGGCACAACTACTGAGTCTATGCCATTAGGAACTACTTAAACGCTTCAGTAAGTATGAGAAGGAGAAAAGGAAATAGTGAACAGGAATGAAAAAGGTAAGTGGATCTTTTCCGATGCACAAGCAAAACAATTACAGAAGAGGAATTTTAGGGAATCGAGTTTATATGCTCTATCATCAATTCCTTTGTTGCCTTTGTGTTCAAATTTACATGACAAGATCCAAAAAGTTGTTTTAGTGCATGCAAAAAGATGTATGACAGCTCACGAAGACTAACCCTGGATTAGCACAAGTATTTAAAGCACAGAGACAGAGAACTGTTTCAGGTGTGGGTGAGAAGAAAAATGATAGTCCACAACACAGCAGTGAAAAGGAAAAGGGACACTGGGGAGTAAACTGTCTCACTTTACTCCTTTTCTTTAGCCACATATAAGCTGGATTTGATTATATAAAGTAGATATCTAAAGCCAGGCATTCATGAGCATACGGCTCAGAGGTGTGGGGAAAAGAAAACGTAAGTATGGACCACTGATAAACACCATGAACTGGTAAGTATTTCTCAGTTAGTATGTCATTTTGATTATTTATTTTTCCCTATTATTTTATCTGATTGCCTTATAGGTTCTACTATTTCTTAGTACGCTTTTGCCAGTAGAAAGAATCAAGAATTTTTATCTTAGTATGGCTCAATCCATCAAATGAGTTTTTAAGTCCATTTGTAACCATTTCATTCTGAACAACATATTAAAAAAAATCCGCATGTATTCCGCATCTCTTTTTACTCTGCAAAAATGAAAGCGAGTAACATGCCCCATTACATACCAATCCCCTAGAACAGATTACGTTTTCCCCATATAGCATCACGTTAAGACACAGAATACCTTTGCTGTGACATTCTCCTTTCTTTGTCTAAACAGAAATGTAGTGTATCAATTTTCAAAAATATGCTAAATTATAAAATTAACTGAACTGGCCTTACATTTGTGTGAAGAAAAGTAAACCTGTGTTTTCATGCAACGGACCTGTATTTTCAGTGAATAGTCTTCCTAAGTAGATAAAAGCAAACCTTTCTTTTTTTCTGAGTTGGGAAGGGTGTTAAAAGGGCTATTAGCTTTTTGCTGACAGAATAACATTAACATATTTTTAAAAAATAACTAAAATTAACTGAACTGGCCTTACATTTGTGTGAAGAAAAGTAAACCTGTGTTTTCATGCAACGGACCTGTATTTTCAGTGAATAGTCTTCCTAAGTAGATAAAAGCAAACCTTTCTTTTTTTCTGAGTTGGGAAGGGTGTTAAAAGGGCTATTAGCTTTTTGCTGACAGAATAACATTAACATATTTTTAAAAAATAACAGAAGATCTTTTCTGTAATATACTAAGATATAACAAATACATTAAAAAAGCCCAAAGAAAATAGTATGTTCACCTCCGTTATGTGCAAGTTTGTGTTCCAGCTATATTTCACATGTTAAAAAATTAAACCCTACCCCCCTTTCCCCTTCCAAAACCAGTCAAACACAGAACTAAATGCAGTCTCTTTCCTGAAAGCCAAGAGATGGAGATTCTTGAATCTGTTCATCTGTTTCCAGTTCAGCTGTTGTTGCTCCTTAATCTTTTCCTCTAGTTTCTACTAGCACATTGACTAATGTCTGAATATTTAGTTCTAGAAAGGGGAGATAAAAACATTTACAGTTACTTCTATTTCATGTTATTTCACATAATACAGCAGAGAGAATGTTAAAATCAAAGTTTTACTATTAACTAGCTACCTAGTTAATGAACTAATTCTATTACCATAAGCATAGTTCGCATTTGCCCAAACTCACGCCCAATGAGAGCTATACAGTAGCATACACCCACCTCCCTTTAAATCCCTCTTGTAATCTATTTCCAAAGGAGAATCTTTTATTTTGAATAGCATATCACTATTTTTAACATTAAGGAATATTTCTACAATAATTGGAGAAAATAATTTGTCATACAACAAACCAGCTCTTTGATAACATTTCTCTTCTGTTATCCCAATGTGTTTGATCCATTTGGAGTATTTTCATCTATTATAATGCCATCCAAGTTTGGTTCTGCATGCACTCCCATATTTTCTTCTTTATGCCAATACATTCCCTCCCCACAGTTGGCACCCCAACAGTACAAACTCCGATCATGATATAAGATGCTAGTTAGCAAGATGACCTAGGATAAACCTTTCAATTCAGGAAATCTTTGTGCTATCAGAATTTCCTCCCACTCACAGCTCTATTTAGTTGTCAAGAGGCAAAGTCTCCTCAGAGAGGCAATTAAAGCCATTCTTCAACTGATACAGATGTTGAGCAAAATTAACTCCTCTGAATGGAGCGTACTATCTCTGCAACACGTGGTCTACTGCTTACGTTAAAGCAACTATGTTGATGTAACTCATTTTAGATGAAAACTAATCACAATCTTACTTTGAAGTGCTGGATAATATGGAGCCAACTGTTTGAGCATCCTGGTCATTGTAGGTATATCCTTTCCCCGTAGTCTGTTCAAAATGTTGGGAGTAAGACCAACAGCATCTTCATCAAACATCTTATCTGAGCTTCTGAATTGCTGGTAATCTCTGTACGAACCACTGCCAGAAAACGAGTACTGATGTGAACCCCAATCACTCTTGTAGCCTGACTTCTGATGCCTGAATCCTCGACACCTAGATTCCTGGTTCCAGCTAGAGTCCTTGTTCCAGCTAGACTCCTGGTTCCAGCTAGAGCTCTGGTTCCACCTAGAGTCCTCGTTCCACCCAGAGTCCTGGTGCCACCTGGAGCCACCTCTTCCTGAAACAGCAGAATTTGCAGAAGATGTACAAGTATTCACAGGCTCATCATTCTTATAAGAGGAATAGCTTTGCGAAGGATAGTTTGCGGAGTATCTTCCAGATGAAGGATATGAGGCAGAAGAATTGGGATAGGGTAATCCTTGATCACTTATACTCCTCGCTTTTGAACATGCTTGTTGATTCCTCCAATTTGTACTTTCCCCGCCATATGAGATTCTGTTATCAGGGAGCTTATTTCCTCGCACATCGTTGGACATATATTCTGCTGAGTACTCACTCACTGGACTTGTCTCATAGGAAGAGGCCCCACCAGCTGAATTACTGCCAGAAGCAGATCGGTTGAACAGTCTCAGCCATTCACTGATACCACCGGCAGGACTTCCAGTCTGAAGAGCAAAAGAGTCCCTGAGTGCAGACATCATTGCAGAGTCATTAGATCTTAGTCCATAGGAAGATGATCCATCATCTGTTTGGTAACTGTATGAGTTAGCAGGAGCAAAAGAAGCATCTGCAGAACACTCTTCATACTGAGACAAAAAACCTTGATTCCAGTTAGAATTTCCTGAATAAATAAATAAATACAGACCACTACTAATTTGTTAAATGCAACTGGTGCAACTGTTTGCAAAATAAACTTAACTCGGTATAAGCCCCTTTTTTGTCTGACTATATATATGGTATTTAATGCATAGTTACTGTGTTAGCAAACATCAGCCTTCTTTCTTTGACTGCATTTGTAAAGCTGAATACAATTGAAGAATAATAGGAGGGGAACAACTGACTCAAACCAATTAATCACTTGAACTAATACATCATCTGAATTCAACTACACTTTGCTTCACTGTCAAAGCATCTTAAAAATCAACCAGTGGAATTATCATTTGAAGGCCGCTCAAGTAACATGTATCTAAGAGAGCTCAAAGAGAGATCAGGATATACTAACAGTATATAAGAACGATTATAAATAGTAAAGCTAGCATCTCTCAAGAAGTTAACACTTTGACTGATACATGGTGGTAACACACGTGCTCTTAACCCACTGTGGATATGAAATAAAATGGGTTAGCTTAAACCATAAGATTTCCTGTCAGTGCTTGTTTTCTTATTAAATATATCAGTTCTGCAGTTCACAGGGAAAAAAAAAAGCAAAGGTTTACAAAATTAAAGCCTGTAAATCCTCCAGAAATACAGCCAACCAAAGAGTTGCCAAAGCTCTACTTTTGCAGCTCATCCTTACGTCCTTTCTTACTGAACTTCTTTTCACCTTAAGATTTGTGGGAAGTAGAGGGGGGCAACTACTTAGAAGGCCAGCGCTCTAAGGAAACAAGCTAAATATCTCTTTCATTGTATCCCTTAGCGGTACTGGTACATTCACTTTCAATGTAAGAACAGCAAATACTCCTTTGAAGATACCTTGACACACCAACCTTCACACTGAAGCCAGGCAGGTGTTACCGCCTGGATTTCCAATAACCTCTACTGCTGTAATACAACTCAGTGAGACAGAAGTGTTCTTAGACAGTCAAGGTTGAAATCATTAAGGCTTCAGAAAACGATACCCTGAACTGACTCAGAGGGCAAAGACACACAGTGCTCTAGCAAAGAAGCACTATGGCTGGCCATAAAAGTAAATTTTCGCAATCTGTCCAGCGTTAAGAGTGGACTTAAACTAGTAGAACACAGTGTCTAAATTACCTTTGGATTTTCCATATGGCTTATAGTGTTTTGGGATGCTTTTCCTTCCTGGAAATTCACCTTGAGATATTGACATCAGTGGCCTCAGACTGTTAGTATAATTAACCTGGATAAAGCAAAAGGTCAGAATGTCTGTTTTTAAACTCAGATCTTGAGCATTCAAAAAAAATAGTAAGTTGCCCATGGAAAGTTAGCAGAGTACAATTTTAGGTGACAGCAATCTCCATATGAAGGATGTGTTGTTCTGTTGTTCACAATTACCACATTAAACCACAACTTTCAAAAGTATTATGTGGAAGAGGTACATGTCTGGAGAACGGAATAAGGTGTCTGGGGAAGACAGTGTCACCTGTTTCAAATTTCTTTACTTTATTGCCCTGTATCCCTCAACATCACCTGGCTAAAATAGAAAATGAGTACATATGGGCAGCAGATTTAAATGCGGTGTAACCACCACCAACAGTCACTCGCAGAGGCAATCAGCTCCGGTGCAGGTGCCTTCCGCAGCGGAGCAAGGGATCGCGGTGTATTCCTGAGCCAGGGAAACCCCAGGGGAGCGCAGAGACCCACCAGCTCTCACGAAAGCGGCTGATGAGGTGTGGGCGGGGCCAGGAGCAACAGCGGCTACCCCCCACTCCCACAAAAGGCAGCCCCAGGGAGCGTGAGTGACCAGGGCATGGCACAGCAGTACACGGGAGGGCGAGCGGGAGACTTGAAGTACACATAACCCAGCAACCGGGCACCATTCTGTGACCATCTGCACAGGCCAAGGGCACTCATCCTACCTGACCCTGGAGGCAGAATGGCGGGCACTCATCTGAGAGCAAAGGCTGCACCAGCTCCCCCAGCGGTGGCCGATGCCTCCACGCAGACGGAACTGCTGAAGGGAGAGGCTGCAGTGCAGACCTCAGGCTGCAGGAAGGGCCTAGACCCTTCTCCTGGGGTAGGGACAGGCACAGACCTGCCTGCAAAAGGTGTGACCAGGTGGAGGACCTCCTGCAGCAGGTGGCTGAGCTGCAGGAGGCGGTGAGAAGGCTGTGTAACATCAGGGAGG
>NW_008795036.1:771260-795690 GCF_000699145.1 Aptenodytes forsteri
AATCAGAGGGCTGGAGCACCTCTCGTATGAAGACAGGCTGAGAGAGTTGGGTTGTTCAGCCTGGAGAAAAGAAGGCTCTGGGGAGACCTTATAGCAGCCTTCCAGTACCTGAAAGGGGCCTACAAGAAAGCTGGAGAAGGACTTTTTACAAGGGCATGTAGTGATAGGACAAGGGTAATGGCTTTAAACTGAAAGAGGGTAGATTTAGATGAGATATAAGGAAGAAATTCTTCACTATGAGGGTGGTGAGGCACTGGAACAGGTTGCCCAGAGAAGTTACGGATGCCCCATCCCTGGAAGTGTTCAAGGCCAGGTTGGACAGGGCTTTGAGCAACCTGGTCTAGTGGAAGGTGTCCCTGCCCGTGGCAGGGGGGTTGGAACTAGATGATCTTTAAGGTCCCTTCTAACCCAAACCGTTCTATGATTCTATGATATGCAAAACCTGTCTCAAGCTGGGGAATGCAGAATGGAAGGCTCAGCTACTGCCTGAGATTAAGTTATGACAACAATTTTTAACTAGCTCATGAGAACTGTATTACATTCAAATGCATGACATTTTGAAAGTGTAGCTCTCAAAAAGGTGGTGGTGGCATCTGGACAAAGACAGTTACCATAGCTCAGCTGACATGGAATATATTATCAATGCCTAAGAAACCAGTCTGAAATATCTTTCAGAAAAACAGGTGCTGAATTTTGTGAACCAGTAGCTGCCAGAGGTGATGAGTCATTTTTGTACAGATTCTGGTCCTTCTTCAGACCCTTTTTTCTATGCATATTCAGCTTTTATGCAAAAAAGCTATGGAGGTTTGTAAGGGCCAACAGAAAGACAGGAACTTCTTATCTACCTTAGTCTTAACAGATTAAAGCTCTCAAGTGGGAGCAGAGCTACAAGTCACCAGTAAGAAAGACTTATCCACACGCCCACAAAAGAAAGAAGTGACACATTTGGGTAGCACTTAAAACTTGATCAATCTTAGAAGAAAAGCTATCACGCAAGGGACTAGCTGCAAAGGAAGCATGACAACCAGACATCATGAAGCAAAATGGTGCCCGAAACAGGGGGAGAACACATGCAAAAGAAAACCAAAACAGATGGAAGATGATGGAAAACTAACAGAAATGTGCCACGCAATTAATGTATTTGGTACTTAGAAATTGTAAAAAAAATTGAAGTATATTTAACTGGGGGTTTTTGACCTATGCCTGAACTGTTACAGTTTGGCGTAACAGGTGTTAAGCCAATGAATTCAACAACTCCTTTCCTCCCAGTGGTAAAACAGCTCTGGTCAAGATTAAGTTACTTACTGCTGCTTTTTTTTCACAAAAGGCCTTCAAAGCTTCTGTGAGTTCCTGTGTAATATGAACAACAAGTGTTGCTTCTGAGTCTGAGGTGATGTGAAAAGTCTCCTGTTGAAAAACATGGTTAGAATTGGTCATTAGGATGCCGAAGAGTCATATACACAAACAGATCAAAGTTATATTTTGATTTTGGTATAACCAAGTTTATACTATTAGTTGATATATGACATATATAATATACATATACACACACGCGTGTATGAAAAAATAAAAATGTGAACATAATTATGGCCTGGTTAAGAGGTAAAACACAACCCTGGATGTCTGTGCCACTCCCATACTGTCAATCATGAACATTTCGTTGCAGATGGAGAAGGGCACAAGTCCTAAATTTATGTTGTCTGTGTAGAAAATTGAATAAAAAGTAAGCTTCAGCACGATCAAATGCCTTTGATTCCCCCATTTTAGCAATAAAAAGATGAACGTTTCCATTATAATTTTCCTGTGTGTAATTTTGGGAATAAGAGATATCAAAAGATATTGATATAATTCTATAAAGTGCAGAACAATTACGGCTATCTGTCTTTTTAATGTCCAAAGAGACTGATTAGTAAGTATATAAAGTTATAAGTGATTACAGTAAGTTAAAAGAATATAGGCAGTCTGCCGTAAGAAATAGCTGTGATTCCTGTAGATAAAAATCAATTAAGCGTCTGCCAAGCATTTTTGGTAGTTTACTGATTATACCCAGACTTGCTTTTTGTCTACCTCTTCCTAAAGTCACAAGTAACCACAGCTTAAAAGAAAAAAAAGAAGAAAAATTGAAAGAGAAACAAAATCTCTTCAGCTGGTAATGAAGCACATCTCAAAACATTCTACTTGTGATTTCAGTGTATAAACACAATTCAGACTCAAATTAAATTTTGTAATTGCCTTACGTACAGAACCTGACTTTCATGGAGTAAAACGGCAAATATAAATGGTCAGGTATTTTCACAACATAAATCCAAAAGACAAACCGAGGCTTGCTATGCCACTGCTAACAGCAACTGAACTGATAAAACTTCCCCACTCCAACACCAGCAGCTGTGCTCTAGTATCACCCAGTCTCACTTGGCTGTCCAGTTCTGCAGCAGCAGCACTAGCCACACCACCACAGGCAGCAAGACCGGACTGCCTCCTCTCATTCAGCATTATCAACAATCCC
This sequence comes from Aptenodytes forsteri, assembly GCF_000699145.1. Taxonomy (NCBI): domain Eukaryota; kingdom Metazoa; phylum Chordata; class Aves; order Sphenisciformes; family Spheniscidae; genus Aptenodytes; species Aptenodytes forsteri. Next base: position 773,767 of record NW_008795036.1, read on the forward strand.
ATTAGCTATGGGCAGCCAACAGCACTTGAGCAACATCAGTGCTGCTAACACTGCTTGTCAGCGTGGCTCCTCAGCACAGGGAAGAATGATCCAGAGAACAGGGAGAGAGCTCACATTTAATCCAGCAAGTTGTTCTGAGCTGACATTATGCTACAGCTGCACCAGCTTTTCAAAGAGCAGAGTCCATTAAAATAGAACTTAGAAATTAATGCTGTGGTCAAATGAGTTTGATCAGTAATCAGAGGTTCCTTCACAATATTCATTGCATCATACTGGTGAAACTGCATGACACATCACAATTATTTTACATACATACCAAGAACTCTAGAGCCTTCTGTTTCCGAACAGGATCATTCTGTGGGATTGTAGAACGGGGAAGAAAAATTAAAAGACTGAATACTACAGTATTTGTTGCATCATCTTCTACAAAAAAGACCTTTTAATCTTTTATCCAACAACAAAAGTCAATGCAAAGAAAAGACAGTAATTTTAGGTCACAGTCATAAACATATAATGTTAGGGCCTCAACAGCAATTAGGTAGCAGCTACTACAAATGCAACTGCATTACTTCCAATACCGGGAAGAACACATTTCACATCTAAGCTACATACCTACAAGAGCTATCTTTCCCAGGCTTTCCTCACTCAGGTCCAACCTCATGGTTAAAAAAAGTGAAGGGCCCACCTGCATCTAGCATAGTACCTGACCAGCCTCAGGCCTAAAAGAGCAAGACATCACCACAGAATACATCAGATTACAAAATAATCTCTGCCACTAAGATAAAAATGAGGCAGTTCTCAGTGTTTGTGCCCAGTGCTATTCAGGACAGACACTTGGGAGATCACTTTGGGTTTCACCTTTGAGTTAGAAAAAAGGATTGTACATCTTTAGATATATCGTAAAATTTAAACCAAATCTTCAGTACAGAATACCTTTGATCTGAAGAGGGGCAAAACAGAGAAGTGCAGACTGCAGCACAGGTTGGGAGACCTGGCCTGCAGACACTGGGTCTGAGACTCTCAGTGACTTTGAACAGGAATTATGAGAGCTAAGGTGGATGAGCATCCTGACGTACAGTATTCATTTTCCTTCTGCTGTGATGAACACAAAACTCTGGTCATTAGGTCAGTTATTTTGCTTCTGGAATGATATTAATAAAATGGCAAATGAAGCCAAAGAACAAAAGTTTTTCAGAAAAATTAAAAGCAAGCATAAGGTAACTGCTACAACATAAGACACTTGCAGAATTACTACCTCTACATACCTCACGCTTATAATCATCTTCCCACCTTAAAAAGAAAGAAATGAAAATATTAAGATGCATTCTAAAGATTACTAAGAAGTCAGGTTTACTCATAGTAACTAGAATCAAAATATTTCAATTTCCAAATTTACCAATTTAACTTACCAATACAGGATATCTTTTTCTATGGCATATCTACAATACTGTATTTGTTAAAGGTCCTTATTCTGAGTGACTCTCAAAGAGATCATGTGTGTGAGTACATCAGATTGCTATTGAACTGCATAACCACTGTAGTATTTCAAAAGCCATAGCTAGTTACAAACTGAATAGCAAATTTTATTTCAGGTTATTTCCTCACGGACAGAAAGGAACAATTTACACAAGAGGAAGAAGTACAGTGGAAAGACAATATAAAATATTTTCCCCTTACGTGACAACGCTTGTTACAGAAAAGAAGATCTATGTAATAAGTAAAGAGACCTCAAAAAAAACCCAACTCTCTTTTGATTCCCCTGTGGGGGTTGTATTCTCACCTTGCTTTCTTCTTTGATGGGGCTAGAAAATTAAAAAGAATTATTAGCAACATGATAGGGTTTCCACTGTATTACTGCAATAAAAGCATTACACAAACAGAACAGTTACTGGCCCTAAAGTGGCTGCAGTTTTTTTAAAGGGCAGGATTCAGCAGCCAAAATCTAGGCGTATACGGCCATTTTAGAAACCAACAGGCATCCTTGATGAAAGGACTATGGGAGTCTTGTGCCCTAACAGCTTTGCAGGGTACCCTACAGCATCTATGTTCAGGCAACTGAATTCCACACAAGAAGTCAGTGTGGACTGAACTGAGGTCAGCACGCCTCCTCTATGCAAAAAGTGAAAAGGTTTTTGTATTTTTTTCTGTGAACCTACCAGTGTACCTCAACGTTGCACTTATTCTAGGTCAGTCTCCAACAAGAAGTTATGAAGATTAGAATGTCTAATCATCTCTCTTGCCAGTACAGTGTATAAGCATGAGGAAGGAGGGAAAGCTCAGTAAAACAAGGTAGTCTGTTTAAGACAGTAGCTATGCTTCAGAGAATCAGCTAATGCATGGTACATAACTTATCACTTCTTAAGTATTTATTAGCACAGGTGTTCCAGGATAAGCAGCAGGATAAGTAATAATTCTCAGGACAAATGACATCTTTGCCCCTACAATATGAGGCTGAAAGACTCGTGTTACTGTTTTAACCACCTGATGTTGAACACATACTGATGAGTTGCAACAAGAAGTTGCACTGTAGGTCCCAAAGTTTTCCAAATGTCAGGAGAGAAAAGGACTGCCACCATTTCACAGAAGATATCCAATGAAGTAAGAATCATGGAAACGTAGGATTGGAGAGACCTCTGCAGGTAGAATCACGGAATCATAAAAAAGTTTAGGTTGGAGGGGACCTCTGGAGGTCATCTAGTCCAGCCTGAGAGGTAAGAGAAAAGTACCACAGAGGTGGTAAGTAACAGAAACCAAACAATTAACTGTAAGATGAGGACAATGACAATTAAAATAATTTTCCTTGAATTATTCAACCTGTGCTGTTTTTCCAGTAAGCCTCCAAAATCCACCATTTGAAAAGAAGATGGGTGGAGACAAGGAGTGCTACTCAGTGGTTGGATACTTCACCCTACTCAAGCTAGTAACTGAAGTTCTGCTCACTTTGACAATGATTAGCCTCAAGATTAGATCAGGCTGCTTAAGCCCAAGTCCAGTTGAGTTTTCTAAGTCTTCAAGAATGGCAATTTCCCACCTCTTTGGGCAGGCAATTTCAGTGCTTGACTACTCACTGTGCAGAACCTTCTGAATGTTCAATCAGCATTTCCTTTATTGCAGCCCGTGAATGTTGCCATGTTCTTTCCCTGCGCACCTTCTTGAAGTCTGGCTCCTTCTCTGTAGCCATGTTTTAGGTAGTGGAAGACAGCAATTAGATCCCTTCCCTAGCTGCTGCCTTCCGCAAGGTAATCAAATCCAGGTCCCTAAAGTTGTCCTCCACATCATATGCTCTAGTCTCCTTGTGATCTTTTGTAGTTGGTGAGTCCTCTGCTGACTCTTTCCAGTTCACCAAAATTTCTCCTGTACACAGGACACAGTATTCCAGAAGCAGCTTAATGAGTCCTGAACAGAAGGGAATAAGCATTTCCCTCAACCTGCTGGCTACACTTTTGCTAATGCAGTCCAATATGCTGTTAGCCTTCGTTACATCAAGAGTGCATCGCTAATTCATGTTCATACCGTTGTATATCAAAACCTGCAGGTTCGTAAGATTTGCTCCCTAGCCCAATAGTATCCAGTCTGTATCCAGCAGGGTGTTGCTCCATCCCAGGTGTAAGACTTCACATGTACCTTTGCTGAACTTCAGGAGGTTTCTGACAACCCATTTCACCAGCTTGTTGAGATCCCTCTGAATGGCAGTCTTGCTCTACCACATACCAGGCATTCCCCCAATTTGACGTTATCTGCAAATTTGACAATGGTGTATTCTATCCCATTATGCCGGTCACTAAAGAACATGCTAAACAGTGCTGGCCCCAGGAGAAACCACCGAGGAATGCCACTAGTAACTGGCCAACACACTTAAAATTGCTGACAACTACTCTTTGAGCCCAACAGTTCAGCCACCTTTTATCTACCCTGTAGACTTACCTTATCTCCTCAGTTTGGTGGCAAGTATAACATGGGAGACTGTGCTGAAAGCTTTGCTAAAGTTAAAATGACATCCATCCTCCTTCCCCTGTCCACAGAGCCAACCCATGTCACTGCAAAACGCAATCAGGCTGGTCGAACCCAGTTTGTCCTTGGTAAATCCACATTGGCTATTCCCAGTCACCTTCTTGACCTTCACACACCAGTAAATGATGTCCATGAGGACTTGCCCCATAATTTTTTACAAGGTCTGGGACAGCCTGTAGCCACGTTTTAATTTTGAAGATAACCACATTTGGTTTTTTTCAGATCCCCAAGGAATTCCTCTGATCACCATGACCTTTCAAAGACTTTAGAGAGCAAACAGCTCCCTCAACACCAGAAGCATCCCTTTTTGTCTTATGGCCTTGTACATGCTTAATTTGCTCTTCCCTAAACTGAACCTTCTCTACAGTGGGTAATGCCATTCTCCCCTAAACTTTACAATTACACACAAAGATCTGAGAGCAGACCTTCTCAGTAAAGACCAAGGCGAGGAAAGCTACAAATATCTCAGCCTCTTCCACATCCTTCATCACCAGGCTACTTGCTCAGCAGGGGGACCACATCTTCTTTTGCTGCTGTCATACCTGCAGAAGCCTTCCTGTTGCCCTTCATATTCCTTTCACCTCCAGGCAAGCTTTGCCTTCTTAATTTCACCCCAAATACATCTGCAATTCTTATACGTTTCTTCTTGGCAGCCTGCCTCTGCTTCTGTTCTCTGTATGCTTCCTTGTAGCATTTAAGATCAGCTAGGAGTTCCCTGTTCAAACACACTAGCCACCTGCTATGCCTGCCCATATTCTTGGACAGCAGAATGGATCATTTCTGCTCTTTGAGGAGGTTCTCCTTGAAGACCGATTAGCTCTTTTGGGCTTCTTTTCCTTTCAAAGCAGCCTCTCAAGGGATCCTGACTACCAGTTTTCTGAAGAAGCTGAAGTCTGTTCTCCTGAAGACCAACAGAATTAGTCTGATACGTAACTTCCTCATTCCCCAAAGGGTTTTAACCTGTATCATCTCATGATCACTCCAACTAAGGCTGCCATTGATCATCACATTCCTGACTCTTCTTCTCTGCAAAACACTTCCTCTTGTTGACTCATCCAGCACCTGCATGAAAAACTGGCCTTGACTCACTTTTCGATTGTTTGCAACTTGCCATGCTGCTTTTCCAGCAAAAGTCAGTCCACCCAAGAAAACTGGGACCTGCATTTGGGAGATTTCTTCCCATTATGTAAAGACAGCCTTGATACAGACTGCCTGTTCAAGAGGGACAGACATCTACCATGATGTTGTTCTTGTTGGCCTTCCCCCTAGTCCTGACCCATAAGATCTCAACAACCACCAGCCATGGCTCTATAAAGAAAAGGTGCTCTTGCATCCAGCAAAACTCCTACTGTCATCTGCTATGCCATCTTTCATAAGGAGCCCATATCCGTCCATTACAGCACTCCAGTCGTACAAGCTATTGCACTACATCTCTGCAATTCTGATGATGTCATAGCTCTGTGACCACACAGTGACTTCCAGTTCCACCATCTAGTCCAACCTCCCACTTGAAGTAGGACTACTGCCAACATAAGATTCTAGTTTTGCATAGCCAGGTCTTGAAAATCTCCAAGGATGAAGAGTTCACTCCCTATGGATAACCTGTTCCAGTGCTATACAACCCTCTAGGAAAGAAGTTTTTCCTGAGTTCAGCCTCTCAAACTGCCATCTGTGGCTGCCATCTCTTGTTACATTGCCTGCAATTACCAACAACTTTGCCTTTGTCATCTTTGTAGCAGTCTACTGCTTGAAGGGCAGTTACAAGATCACCCCTTACCCTCCTCTTTCCCATTCTAAACAAGCCCGGCTCCCTCTAACCCTCATCCTAGGTACATGCTCTTGACCCCTGAGAATCTTCATAATCCTCTGCTGGATCCTCTCCAATTTCTCCATCTTTCCCTTGAACTAGAAGGAACAAAACTAGACACAGCATTCCAAGTTGGTCTTACCAGTATCAAATAGTAGGGGATAAGACTGTTCTTCAATCTGCTGCCTGTGCTCCTCCTGAAGTATCACAATATGAGCTTTGCCTTATGTGAAATGAGAGCGTTCTCTTGGCTCATATTCAGCTTGGCATCCACCATAACCATCAAGTCCTTTTTAGCAAGACTGATCAGTCTGTCACTTCCCATCCTGTACTGATGCACGGAGTTATCACTTCCCCACTGAAGATACAGAGAAGCTTCTCCAGGTATCTGCTATAACTTCAAGGAAGCAATAATTCAATCTGAAAAGCCTGGTCCAAAATATAGCAAAGTAAATCTCTGGACTTATTTCCAGTTTGCTGTTGTACTCTGCAGCAGCATTAAGAGTAGTTTTTAGAAAGGAAAAAAAAAAATGACACAGGCAGAATTCAGAGACTAAATTAGACTAGAACTTCATAGGTTATACTACCACACTGTGCTTATACATGGTGTCATAAGACCTTCAAGCTCAACTCCCTACTTTGAGTAACTGATTATAGGAATTACCTTAATAAGATAGTATTTTTAATCTGAAGCCCAAGACAAAATACAGATAATCTCTCTTCTTTAGAGAATAAAGAAACACTGTAATTTTTTCCTTTAAGAAAAGTAACAAATCAATCACTTCAAGGCCTCTCATACATACATGTGTGTGTGCATATATATAAAAGAATACATAACTTTATCTTAGTTTTGCATATGAACTTTGCAGCAGCCAAAATTTGGTGTTAATGTCCGTTTTGCCACTTGCAAAGTAGTACATGCCACCAAATGGCCTTCCTTAATCATATCCTCAAACTCACTCTCGCTGTCAGAAGACAATTGTCATTCTCTGCCAATATGATCTAGTCTAAAGACACACAGCTGCTAAACCAGTAAGCATGATTTTCTTCTAAATAACTAGAGTATTTTTATTTTGGAATTCACTTGATATTGCCCTTACCACCTAACCAGAGCAAAACTTAATACTGAGTGACACAACACTTTTGCAGCTAACTTCACTCTTGTCTGTTCCTCCAGTTCTTCATATCCTGTAGGACTGGGTGGGATCACTCTTTCTGATGTTCCAGTTTGATATCTGAGCATGTCTTCCGGTTCTACAGAAGTCAGTAAGTGTTGATGTCAATTTACTCTGAACTGAGAATTACTGAGCTAGATTACTGGGTCACATTCCCTCTTCTTCACAAGAGAGGCAAACGGAGCTCAAAAAGGGTCTCTGCCACCTTGTTCTGCAGGCCAACATTAAAAGGTACAATCCACAGAAGCCACCAATGATCAATCCAAAAAAACCCACTGCTACGGTAGTCACCTACAGCAGGATTCACACTGACAAACTCTGTTGATCTATGTAACCTTCACCCATTTCAATCAAACCTACCTTCCCACTGATATTAATACTAGGGTCAAAAGGTAGCAAGTAGGAATTTCTTCAGGTTGGCATCATTAAGTATCAACAGCACATTTACAGTAACAAAAGACATAACTCAAACATACTGTATGAGGGAAGATGCTGGTTTTATGTTTTAGGGTTTGGTTTCCATTGCTTGTTCCAATGGACTTGCTAAAGAACTGTAACTTCCACTTTTACCAGTGATTCAGCGTGTATGTCATTTGATGACTGAAATGAGCTTTAACAGCTTATTCAGAGAAACCCACCAGAACCAAGTAGTTAAAAAATTACTAAGAAACACTGCAAGTCTGGCAATTCCCTTCTTCCCTCATTTCAAATTCACAAAAACTGGAAAATCTCTGAAAACATTTTGTGCTATTGCAAGTTGAATGTTTTATATCAGTCAAACCCTCTGAGCCAACTACTAATTCAAATTAGGCTAAATATCAATTATGTCAAATCTAGTATATTCAGGTAATTCATAGACTTACGTGAGGTACTTGGTCTTATGTAACCTTCAATCTAGGAATAGAAATAGTTTAATAATGGATTTTCTGATTAAAATTTCTTAACAACAGTCTCTACTGCAGCTGCCTTTAGAAACAGAACAAGTACTTTTATTTATCCCAGAACAGTGTAGCCCATAATTTTATAGATATATAAACTTGTAAATATAAATGATATTTGAGAGAATACATTTGAGAAAATTTAAGTTGTGAAAATTAAAAACCATTGAAGTAAATAAATAAAATTTCCCCAGATTTTTTAGGGCAACTTTAAGTTAAGCCTTAGTTCAATTGAATACCACACTTCATAGAAACACACAGAAATTTAACAAGCTTTGTCAGCAGTACTTTTAAAGTTTACTAGGTCAAACATAAATGCACTGATAAAAGACACATTACCGGATACTTTACATTTACTTCCAATTACCTTATACATTTTTAATCCTTCAGTCTTCTCCAGCTCTCCTGCTATCCGTCTGAGAAATGAGACTTTGCATTCTTTTACATCTGTTGTCTTTCTCTTCATTTTATCTGGAAATTCTTTAGACTGTTGACAAAAACAGCTTGAAATGGTCAATATCAAAATTCATCACAATACTAAAAAATTGGCACATTTCACCTTTTGGACAAGCTTCCAAAAGACTGGTAAACATCATTTTGAACATTACGAGCTAGTCTCTTCTCTGTAACACAACTAATTAAATTTTAATGTTAAAGTTGCTTAAGTAGTCTTCAAAATAAAAAACTGATACCATGCAAAGCTTGCTACCAAAAGGTAACATGCTCTGTACCACACCCAGCAATGCTATGGGCATGCTGAGGAATAAGGAAGAACCACAATGTTCTAGGAACCTGATCCTGGAGGCAATCAAAACACTTAGGAACAGACTTTGAGCAGATATGGACACGCACCTCTGGATCACACTTCCTCAATAGCTCACAGCTTCATAGCTATTCATGTTGATCTGACCCATGAAGAGTCAACCATACAAGTATTAGCAATTTATCATATGGGTATTTAAACTTCAAACTTGATGTAAGTATTTATAGAAAAGAAATAAAAGGGGAGTATCATAATGAAATTGTGATCAACACGCATCAAAATTACTCACAATGTATGCTCTTCTGTGTTTATATCCGCTAAGATGTTCTATCATAGGTGCCATCTCTGTATTAAACCCACACAGCTTGCACTCATAATGCGGCTCTTTTCTTCCTTCAAATCTGATTTCAACCACGTGTTCTAAACCTGTAAAAGCAAGAGTTACAAATATCTGTATTTTAGTATAGACTACTATAAACAAATGTATTCTCTTCAATGTTGCTCACTAAAAGCCAAAATTAATAAATAAAAGTATTCCATTTTCAGAATTTCAACAATTCTTCAGGATCACTTCAACACTTCTTTGGACTTATTACCCACATCAATTAAATGTCTCCCTTTACAATGCTTTATTCTGAAAGGAAAAACACTGTCTATGGCAGATTTGCAAGCCCACCAAAATAAAATATTTCATGCACCTTTTTTCCTGCCTGGGAGTTTTTTAAGAAACTGAAAAGGAGCCTTCCATTCAATACAGTCATGTAAGAGAATTCACGGAGAAGTGCATATAAAAAAGAGAATGAGGATAGGAAATGCCACGCAAAGGTCTAGATTGAAAAACTGCATTTAAACTACTTAGTCAAACATAATTTGGTCAGTGTCCGAGTAGCACAAAGCACGTGTAGAAAAGACAATAATCACTTCACAAAACTGAGTTCTTCATAATCTAAAAATTTTCCACAAACTTTTAAGAATTACAGGAAGGAAAATGGGATTTTTTTTCATTTTTCCTAGAAATGACTGAAAGACTATGCCTTAGAAGTATTCAGAAATTTCCAAGTTTGAGGCTTATACCTAGCATGAAAAATTTTACTCGGAACAGCTTAAATGCAACAAGATTATAAGCAGCTCAAAACAAACAGGAAAAACCTGCAGCTGTTCCCTATTATCATAATTTCCAATACTGCGTATTTGTGATGGGTTGACCCCAGCCAGCAGCCAAGCACCACACAGCTGCTTGCTCACTCACAGACACACCCCTCAGCAGGATGGGGAGAAAACTGGAAGAGCAAAAGTAAGAAAACTCATGGGGTAAGATAAAGACAGTTTAACAGGTGAAGGAAAGAGGGGAAAAAAGCAAAAAAAACCCCATGTGAAAACCAGTCACTCGGCTCCCCACAAGCAGGCCAATACCCAGCCAGTTGATGGACAGCCAGCCACCTTGGAAGCCAAACACTGCCCGCCCCCCCCCAGCCCCCGCCTTTTTCTTCCTTTACTTCAGCTGTGATTGTTGAGCATGACATTATGTAGTACAGAATATCCTTTTGGCCAGTTTGGGTCGACTGTCCTGGCTGTGTCCCCTCCCAGTCTCTCACCCACCCCCAGCCTACTCAAGGGGTGAGGGGTGGGGACCCTGAGTGGAAAAAAAGACAGTCTTGATTCTGTGCACTGCTCAGCAACAGCCAAAACACTGGTGTGTTATCAACACTGTTTTAGTCACAAATCCAAAACATACAGGCTTCTATGAAGAAATTAAACTCCATCTCAGACCCACTACAGTATTATACTACTAAATCTTAACTCTGAAAAAAAAAACCTATCACCAAATGAAATGAGTATACAAGAAAGTGACATTCTGCTATCCACCTTTTTCTGTAAAAATGCTTATAATAATAAATCGCTATGCTTTTTAATATTAATACTGTATGTAGAGTAACAGCAAGCCAATTCACTAAACAGAGAAATTCTCTGCTAATATGAGGAAATTTGCTACTTGGCTCTTTGTCAGGGAACATATTTCTCTAGGCCACCAGCACATACTAGGAACACTAAGGCCACTTTCAAGTAGCAATACTTATCCTCTCCTAAGGGTTGCCTAATCTAGCAATTAGAAAGAAAGAAAACCTTAAAATCATTCTCATTACTTTTAGTATTCCCAAAGACAGTGAGGAAAAATATCTCACTAGACAGAAACACCTGTATATCCCACCAAATGGAAAACCACAAAGAATCACCAGATGACAAGTCACCAGTGGCATGAAGTCTAGTTGGAGGCCAGTAGCTAGCGGTGTACCCCAGGAGTCAATACTGGCTCTAGTCCTGTTGAACATCTTCATTAATGATCTGGATGATGGGGCAGAGCATACGCTCAGCAACTTTGTTGATGATGCAAAACTGGGAGGGAAGGTCGATACACCAGAGGGTTGTGCTGCCATCCAGAGGGACCTTGACAGGCTGGACAGTTGGGCTGAAAGCAACCTCATGCAGTTTAACAACAGTAAGTGCAAATTCCTGCACCTGGGGAGGAACAAGCCCAGGTACCAGTACATGCTGGGGGCTGACCAGCTGGAAAGCAGATTGGCAGGAAAGGACCTGGGTGGACACCAAGTTGAAGATGAGCCAGCAATGGGCCCTTGTGGCAAAGAAGACTAATGGTATCCTAGGCTGCACAAGAAGGAGTGTTGCCAGCTGGCTGAAGGAGATGATCCACCCTCAGCACCAGTAGGGCCACGCCTGGAGTGCTGTGTCCAGTTCTGGGCTTCCCAGTACAAGAGACATGGACATACGAAGGGCCATGAAGATCATGAAGGCACTGGAGCATCTCTCCTATGAGGAGAGGCTGAGAGAGCTGGGACTGTTTAGCCTGGGGAATAGAAGGCCAAGAGGGGATCTCATCAGCGTGTATAAATACCTGAAGGGAGGGGGCAAAGAAGAGGGAGCCAGGCTCTTTTCAGTGGTGCCCAATGACAGGACAAGAGTCAATGGGCACAAACTGAAACACAGGAGATGCTGCCAGAACATCAGGAAACACCTTTGACTGTGAGGGTGACCAAGCACTGGCACAGGTTTCCCTGAGAGGTCATGGAGTCTCCCACCTTGAAGATAATCAAAAGCCGTCTGGACGTGGTCCTGGGCAACCTCTTCTGGGTGACCCTGCTTGAGCAGGGGCTTAAGACCAGATGACCTCCAGAGGTCCCTTCCAACCTCAACCATTCTGTGATCTGTGAAAAGCTTCTTTACTAAGATGGCTCCTTCAGGAAAATGTTGTCTAACAATTTACGTGTATAAAAAAGGTGGCCTTTATAGTACTTAGTGTAATAAGCTAAATTTTAAAAGGTTTAAGAGATAAGACGTATCTTACAAATTATTCAATACATTTACAGGAAATAAAACAATATCTAAAATTCCACCTTTTATTTCAAAACAAAAGCCATTTGGTCACAAATTCAAAGACATACCATTTAGAAAACAAAATAACATACCAACTAGAGGTTCTTCTCTTTTGGGATCATTCATAAAATCCTTCAGACAGGTTATGTCCTTTGTGAGTCCTCTCTTCACTAAAGTAAAAAATATACACATAAAGAGGTATTACACATTAGACAGTTTGCACGTAATTTCTATGATCTTAAAGGAGTTTCTAATGGAGACTTAAGGGGGACAAAATTAATTTTCACTCTGAAATGCATAAGGAAAATGGGAAAGACCTCAGTCACTCACACAAAGACTCCAACACTCTCTGTTTTCCATAACAATTTTACACGCAAGGAATTAATGTCTTCAAGAAGAGAATCAAATAAGCAAAATAGACCTTCTAACACAATCCAATTTACTGATGAAAGATACCGAGTTCACATTCATAGCATGCCCCAGTCCATGTCAGTTCTCATTAAAAAAAAAAAAAAGAAAAAAAAAAAAAAAGCAAAAAATCTGCAGCTCCCACATAAAATCAGCCCTTTCTTCTCAAAACTAGTGCTTGCTCTACAGCGCTGGGGAAGAGCAGCAGTTGCCGCTGGAACATGGAGGGATTCTGACTGCAGCCTTAGAGAAAATTGGGAGATATCTGGGGAATAATCTGAGGCAGATCAGCTGCAGGTGTGGTGCATGGCCGGAGCCAGGAAAGGCCCTGGGGAGGGAGACTGGGAGGAAAGGTTGGGTTTGGACAAGGTCCTTGCAGGGAGGACTGGGACCTGCCAGGGTGGGACCAGGCCTGCAAGTCAGAAGAGGATGTTAAGTTTAGGAGCCAGATGAAGGGATGGAGTCAACAAGAGGTGAAATAAAGGAATATAAGCAGACAGAGAGGTGAAGACCCATTTTAGAAAGGGAAGGGATGATTCTGTGCACCAGTTCATGCACTCTAAGTGGGTCGGATGCAACCAGACCCTGGATTCATGCTAGGGGTCTCGAGCAGAATTTGCGTGGTGAATGCAAAATTAAGATATCAATACTGGCTCTAGTCCTGTTGAACATCTTCATTAATGATCTGGATGATGGGGCAGAGCATACGCTCAGCAACTTTGTTGATGATGCAAAACTGGGAGGGAAGGTCGATACACCAGAGGGTTGTGCTGCCATCCAGAGGGACCTTGACAGGCTGGACAGTTGGGCTGAAAGCAACCTCATGCAGTTTAACAACAGTAAGTGCAAATTCCTGCACCTGGGGAGGAACAAGCCCAGGTACCAGTACATGCTGGGGGCTGACCAGCTGGAAAGCAGATTGGCAGGAAAGGACCTGGGTGGACACCAAGTTGAAGATGAGCCAGCAATGGGCCCTTGTGGCAAAGAAGACTAATGGTATCCTAGGCTGCACAAGAAGGAGTGTTGCCAGCTGGCTGAAGGAGATGATCCACCCTCAGCACCAGTAGGGCCACGCCTGGAGTGCTGTGTCCAGTTCTGGGCTTCCCAGTACAAGAGACATGGACATACGAAGGGCCATGAAGATCATGAAGGCACTGGAGCATCTCTCCTATGAGGAGAGGCTGAGAGAGCTGGGACTGTTTAGCCTGGGGAATAGAAGGCCAAGAGGGGATCTCATCAGCGTGTATAAATACCTGAAGGGAGGGGGCAAAGAAGAGGGAGCCAGGCTCTTTTCAGTGGTGCCCAATGACAGGACAAGAGTCAATGGGCACAAACTGAAACACAGGAGATTCTGCCAGAACATCAGGAAACACCTTTGACTGTGAGGGTGACCAAGCACTGGCACAGGTTTCCCTGAGAGGTCATGGAGTCTCCCACCTTGAAGATAATCAAAAGCCGTCTGGACGTGGTCCTGGGCAACCTCTTCTGGGTGACCCTGCTTGAGCAGGGGCTTAAGACCAGATGACCTCCAGAGGTCCCTTCCAACCTCAACCATTCTGTGATCTGTGAAAAGCTTCTTTACTAAGATGGCTCCTTCAGGAAAATGTTGTCTAACAATTTACGTGTATAAAAAAGGTGGCCTTTATAGTACTTAGTGTAATAAGCTAAATTTTAAAAGGTTTAAGAGATAAGACGTATCTTACAAATTATTCAATACATTTACAGGAAATAAAACAATATCTAAAATTCCACCTTTTATTTCAAAACAAAAGCCATTTGGTCACAAATTCAAAGACATACCATTTAGAAAACAAAATAACATACCAACTAGAGGTTCTTCTCTTTTGGGATCATTCATAAAATCCTTCAGACAGGTTATGTCCTTTGTGAGTCCTCTCTTCACTAAAGTAAAAAATATACACATAAAGAGGTATTACACATTAGACAGTTTGCACGTAATTTCTATGATCTTAAAGGAGTTTCTAATGGAGACTTAAGGGGGACAAAATTAATTTTCACTCTGAAATGCATAAGGAAAATGGGAAAGACCTCAGTCACTCACACAAAGACTCCAACACTCTCTGTTTTCCATAACAATTTTACACGCAAGGAATTAATGTCTTCAAGAAGAGAACCAAATAAGCAAAATAGACCTTCTAACACAATCCAATTTACTGATGAAAGATACCGAGTTCACATTCATAGCATGCCCCAGTCCATGTCAGTTCTCATTAAAAAAAAAAAAAAGAAAAAAAAAAAAAGCCAAGCCACCAACCTCCTCCTTCCCCTAAAACCCTAACACTCATATAGCATACTGAGACTGCTTGTTTGGAGTCTGAAGTTCAAGAATCATATTGCCTTAAGTCTAAGAAAGAACACATAATCTTCACTAATACAGCAAACACCTCCTGTACTCTGGGCAGACCAGAAGCTGCGCAACCACAGGTAGTATGTTCCTGAGTCTGAACTAGCAGTGTTTCCATCAGGGCTGTATCTCGCTCCTCACTGAGTTTTAGCTTGGTTTTTGCACTGCCTAGAACACTTGTATTAAAGTATTCCTGGTCAACTCGGAGCACCAGCAAAGTTCAGCTAAATGTATCTGCAAAACAATCTCGAAGAGGTATTAAGGGTATTCACATGTTGGCCATTATAAAAGAGCATGCTGAAGTGTTAAAATACGTATTTTTAATCTGAGAAAAAAATGTGCAGAAATAGAATGCATCTTCTTAATTACATACAGCTGTATTTTTACTGTCTGATTAATTTCATAAGAGTCATAAACACTGCTAGTTTCTTCAAATTGGAGCAAACAAGTAGAAATACCACAAGCACTGAACAGTATGTTACTGTATTCTTTCCCCCTAGTATGCCAGGTTATGGTTTAAAAAAAAAAACAAAAACACCCACAAAACTTCAGAAGGATAGGGAATTCTGTGCTTGTTCCTAAATATTCACTCCATTAGGAATATGCTTGTGCTGCCATCAAGTCAAACTCCAGGGCTGCACACAGAAAAAAAATCACAAAGTTCCAGCATTAATTTATATGGAAAACCTCTTGTAATTTTGTTGTGGTAGAAAATACCTGATGGGACACCTCCTGTCATGGGAACAGTGTGGCCCATTCCCACCAAAACTTCACAGTCTTGTTAAAAGCTTTTTCTGTTGTTTTGTTTTTTTTGT
The DNA here is from genome assembly GCF_000699145.1 of Aptenodytes forsteri. Taxonomy (NCBI): domain Eukaryota; kingdom Metazoa; phylum Chordata; class Aves; order Sphenisciformes; family Spheniscidae; genus Aptenodytes; species Aptenodytes forsteri. Next base: position 789,439 of record NW_008795036.1, read on the forward strand.
CTGAGGTGACATGCAGCAGTAGCATAGCGTGACAGAGGTGACATGTAACAAGTTGGTGCCACGTAATAAGTCTCCATAGAAAGATTTTTACCAACACTTAAATGTATTATGCAGTTCTTGTGCATCTGTGTGTCTGTGCAGTAGCTCTCAGTGTGAGCTGCCCGTTCCCAAGCTGACAGTGGGGTCTTTTGGGCTTAATATGGAAAGATCCATGCAGAAAAAAGTTAAAGGTCTCTACAAGGTAATGGCCACCTTCTTCTTGCTTCCTAACATACAACTAAATATTCTTGTCTTAATATCATCTTGATAATAAACAACCCATACTGTTCTTGGTTTATATGCTTTTGTTTTGTCCAACTTTCACTGTATCGTACGTGTACACACATGCGTGCTGCAAAATTTTCTGTTGAAAACTTCACCAGCTAAAAACACATTAGCGAGATTCATTGATACCAGATGTTATCAGCTAATCAGGAAGAAAGAAACTATAAAGTCTCAAGTTTGAAAGTCTTTCTGTGAAAATACTCGTAGCTTCATATTCTCCTAGGATCTTTCCTTACATAAATTAACCAGTGCACAAATGAAAAGACAATGGTTCAAATGTTTGGTAACTTGCATTGCTTCTTCCTAAACCATAACCAACCACCTGCTTTGGTCATCATTAAAACAAACCCACCGATTCCAAAGTTGCATCTGAAAAGGACATTAGCTCATTTATATTCAGCTACCTGGTCTCTGTGTTTCATACTTCATCGGAGTTCGGACTGGAGCTGGAGGACCTAGGATAATAGTTTGACAGTCAGACTACTTCTTCTCACTTGCTTTTATTAAGTACCTAGCAGACCATCCAAACAAGTTAGAGAATTGAAGTTATCTTCATTTTACAGTTTAATATAGGCTCAGCAATAGCAGTATTCCATCTTGCTACGCTTTCCTTTTGTAACTTTACTGCTTTAAGTAAGAAAAAGTCTTCATTTCCACTCCCCTTCCCCACCAACACCATATACCAAACCCATGAATGTCACAGAAGCATAGAGTATTCAATTCTTCTTTGATTTTTAAGTGCTTTTCATATTGCCTAGTTATTTCAATTATTTCAACTATTCAGTATTCTGCATGACAGTCAATCTGTGTTACAGGTACCTGACAAAAAACTTCTGGTCTAAACATTTAGAGACTAAACACAGTCCCAGAGACAATACGTAAAGTCATTAAACTGCATACAGACTAGCATCTTCTTTTACATAGGCTTCTGTATGTATTTTTAATCACTCAGAGCTTTGGAGTGAATTTTTAGATGTGCTTTTGTAAAGGTACTTCCACTCCCTTCCTTTGGAACTTCTTTCCCCTGCCCCCTCTTCCCTCAAATCCATAAAGACACACAACAAGTGCACTTCAATGATGTTCTCAGTATTTTTTAAGTTGCAGCATTCAAGATTAAAACAAGATGACACACCAGTACTCATTTACTGGAAAAAATGAAAGATTAAGTTAAACTATGTATTTGCCCATGTAATTCCTATTTTTGAAGTGAAGAAGTTTTCCATAGTCATGGCAAATACAACATGTTGTATACATCAACGGTTTTCTCCTCCTCCTGCACAAGATAGGCAGTTAGATACATATCAAAGCTGTAACTCAAATCAGAGTTGTAAACATTTTGCAAACAACTCTGCAATATTAACATAAGGGAGGGGTACGAGAAAGCATATCTCCCTTGATTTCTTACAATAAATTATCCACGTTTTTCAGTAAAAAGCTTCAAAGTTTCTGGTCGCATGAACAAAAGAAGATCTCCAGGTACTCTGCAAGTACGAAAATTACTTAATTTCAGAGTTGCTCAGTTAGTGCCTGAAGCCCAAGTTAGATTCCAGGTCCAGCATCTGCAGACTGACAATGTGGCCAAATGCTAAGTGACACAAATAGGCACCCGTGAAATATTTTTAGTGCTTTATTTTCTGTTTACTTCTAGGAACAAATTGTATTTGCAGAGAATTGCGCCAGCTCCAGGTACTGCAAGTACGAAAATTACTTAATTTCAGAGTTGCTCAGTTAGTGCCTGAAGCCCAAGTTAGATTCCAGGTCCAGCATCTGCAGACTGACAATGTGGCCAAATGCTAAGTGACACAAATAGGCACCCGTGAAATATTTTTAGTGCTTTATTTTCTGTTTACTTCTAGGAACAAATTGTATTTGCAGAGAATTGCGCCAGAAGCAGTTCACAGTGCAGTCTGCCTTAACATGGTTGAAGTTTACAGATATGGTCAAGTTAAAAATCAAGTTGTAGCTACTACTATCACCAAAGGTAGCAGTTTGGGGGTTTGAGTTGGTTTTGTTTGTTTGTTTTTAAAAGGATGCATTTAGCAAATATTATCATTGCTGCCTACAAAAGTTTAACAAAAGCAATTATGATCTTGAAGACACTCTTCCATTCAGCGACAGCAGGTTTCCAGGCTAGCATTTAATTCACGTTTACTAGCCACATGGCTTTGTAATGCTATTAATAATGTAAGTTATATTTCTTAAGCATCTCAAAACCAAAACACAACAGTATTTTCCCTTAAAGCATATCAGACTGACCAATGAGCTGAAAATCAGCTGGGCTACCAGGCTCAAAGGGCAACGATCAACAGCCCAGCCTCTTGGTGTTCAGTAAGCACCAGAGTACCCCGAAGACTGATTCCAGGGCCCACAACGATTAACGTCATCATTAACAATCTGGTTGAGGATACATAGAACACCCTCGGCAAATTCACAGACAACAGTAATTTAGGGGATACAACTGATGTCATAGCTTCAGGTGAGCAGGACCTTCAGAACATTAAGGGTTAAAGAAACCTTAAGAAACGTAATAGAAGTGTAGAGTCCTGCATCTGAAATAATCCCATTCCTGAGCACAGGCTGGGATCTGGCTGACTGAGCAGCTGCACTGTCAAAAAGAACCGCAGAGTTGTGATGAATTCTAAGCTGAATATTGGCCAAAAGCTTGTCTCCCATAAACTAGGCAAACACCATATTGAGATACTGCACAGGCAGCATACTTCAGAATATCTTATCCTCCATTATTTGGGACTTGTGAGGCTGTCTAGTTCCATCCTTCTCCAGTTCAAGTGGCATGTGGAGAAACCAGAGACGGTCCAGCGCAAGGGCTACCAAGAGAAACAACACAGGGCAAGTAACTTATGAGAACAGGTTTGGGAGCTGGACTTGTTTAGTCTGGTAAAGTGGAAGCTAAGAGGAGATCTAATAGCATGGATACCTGAACAGCAGCTACAAAGATGAGTCAAACCCTTTGGGGACGTGACAACAGCATAACAAGTAGCAGCCAGAAGTAGTTGCTTAGGAGGCACAGATTAGATGTTAGGATAAAATTCTTCTTTAAGACAGGGGAGCAACTACAGACTGATTAAACACAGGTAGCAGACTCTCTACCCTTGGAGATGTTCAAGGCTTCAGTAAGCAAGTGATGATCCAGCATTGGCAGTAGTCCTGCTTCAATCAGGAAGTTAGGAAATCACCTAATCAGTCTCAGGAAATCCCTTCCAACTAATGATTTTATTTAGTAAGGGATATTTTCCAGATACTAGTTATCTATATGAACAAAAAAATCCCTTTCAATATTCAATGACACGGTGGAGAACATGTTTCTTTGTTCTCCACCTTTTACATCTATATGTCATGCACGTATACTATTTTTATAGATTTTACTTCTATACTTGTAATGCACACACCATCCTAATGACTGCCAGAAATAAAACAGCTATGTTTCAAAACTTAAGGACAGTTTCAGACATTGTCAATTCAGTTACTCAGCTGCAACAAAGAGGTACTGGACTCAGCATTGCAGATTCGTTTTTGAATACAAGAGGTGAAGTGCACAAAGACTCCATATTCCATTGGATGGGGGAACTCCCCAAGAGAGAGGTGGTAAGGGAGTTGGAGTAGTGTTCAATCTTAGTACTTCTGTTGTTATGGTTTCTGAAACATTTTCTCTTCTAGTCTGTAACTCAGAAAAGATCTGCCAGGTTTCCTTTCTTTGAAAATGTAGCAGTAGTTTTACACCCCAAAACCTTATCCATACTAATCAATGCCTGGCAGACACTGAGCATGGAGGGACATGTTAAAATAAATAAATTTATCTTATATCATAAAGCTGAAATGCTGATCAAGATACTGATAAGGTTGTCATTAGTGAACCCAAGGCAGAATACATGACATTTGTGCTTTCACTGGAGGAAGAACTTGTAGTCAGTGCTGTTAAATAAATGCAGCTTATCTTCAGATCTGATTCCTCCCCTTGACTCCATGCTTTACAGAATGACCATAATGAAGCTTTCTTTACTCATGGTGCTACTTAAAGGTTTTAAGTTGAAGAATGTAGATGCAGGTTGCCAGATCCAGCAACTAAACACCCACAACATCCCTTATTACACTTTTCAATACTTTTCATTTGTATCATTGTAAGAGAAGTACTGCAAGCTAACTCTGCATCTTCCTGTAATGCAAGAAAAATTCCACAGGCTGTGCAAAAAAAATCCATTAATCCATTCTTCTTTGTGCCAAATTAACTTCACCAATAAAGCTAGGCAGCCCAGAAATGGCTTTAATAGGGCTCACTCTCTATACTGTGCCTTCCTACCTGAGCTGCCTTGTTTGAGTAGTAAACCACTGGATTTTGCTATTGCCCAGGGAACATTTGCCAACATGTATATTGGCATTCCCCCATCCTTTAACACCTCTTGCTTAAAGCAGTAAGTTTTCCAAACTTCTGTCTGCTTTGGCCAAAAAGTCCCAGGAAAGACAGCAATATTCAGTCTCCTCCCCTCCTTATCCCTGAACACATATGTGCAACTGCCTCCACTAGAGCTGAAAGAAGTCTTCCGTCTGTCCAATTATATCATTGTACAAAGAAATCACATGACTGAAATTGATATACTTAACTGAGCTTTGATTTAACTCCCTTGGTAAAACCCTAGAACATCAGCATCTTCTCTTCCCACATCTTCCATTAAGCTGCTCTCCTCTGAACTGCTGGACAGCAGGCAAAAAACCCACCCCAGATATCCAATTCTGTCATTACCACAAAAATAAGTTACAGAAAGTGGTACTCCTCCAAACACAATCATCTGGAAACAGATGCATTTCCTGACTTAACTGACTTCAAAGTCAACAAGATTGTACAGTTAAACAGTCAGGTTACTCATGCTCATCACTTCTGGATTATGAACAGTTACTTTTTATGAGTTCAGAGAGGATACTGTACAAGGCATGCCCCATTTGAAAACACTCAGAATCCAAACAATTTGTCTTTTTTAATTTTGGTTTACAAATGATAGCAGCATTGGTGGTGTTCTCCTGCTGACAACGGAACTTTTTTTTTTTAATTCTGCAGCAAGGAAGAAATTGCAGATGTTGGTGTAAAACATTTTAAATATGTCAGACCTCATCTTCTGAAGTACCTGTTCTTCTTTATACAGTGTACATTTCAGATACTTGTCAGGTTTTGTCCCACGTGATTTCCAAGAAAACTCATCCTTCACTTTCACAACATCCATACGTTTTTGTTCCTGGCTCTTTGAACTCCAGCTCTGTGAACATGCTGCCGTATTTCACTCTCACTGAAGTATTTGATAACATGAACGTTAGAACAAGAGTGCAGATCCAGCAGCAATAACAGGAGCATCTCATTAATTTATATCCTGAAATAATACCAGACTCATACTTTACATACTGCACCTATTTTAAGAATACGCATACTTTCCATGCTTATTCACAAGACTTTACTACTTAACTCCACAAATGCAGTATAATTTTTGTTCATGCTTACTATATATGTCTGCAAACTGTAAAAAAAATCATCAATTATTTAAAATGAAAAGACAAAGGCCAAGCAAATTCAGAATTTATTCTTGTATCTCAGTGACAGAGTACAATGAATTTCCTGGATCCCCTGGCTCTTGAGGGAGAGTTATTTGTATGTTAATATGTCCATGGGAGAGTTTCGAGAAGTTCTGCATGTATGAGATTCAACAAGGCCAAGTGCCGGGTCCTGCACTTCGGCCACAACAACCCCATGCAACGCTACAGGCTTGGGGAAGAGTGGCTGCAAAGCTGCCCTGCAGAAAAGGACCTGGGGGTGTTGGTCGACAGGCAGCTAAATATGAGCCGGCAGTGTGCCCAGGTGGCCAAGAAGGCCAATGGCATCCTGGCCTGTATCAGAAATCGCGTGGCCAGCAGGAGTAGGGAAGTGAT
>NW_008795036.1:796341-806135 GCF_000699145.1 Aptenodytes forsteri
AATAAACCTCATCAGGCCAAATTTTAGCCTCTTTTGGACAAATAAACCCTAACAGTGGCTTGCAAATTAGCCTTCCACGTCTGGATCTTCAGTGAAGCAGAATTCGATATGGATAAAGTACAATAAAGGAGACATCAATAGTACGAATAATCATTTCATATTAGAAGTAAAAGATGTTGATTGCTTCAAAATGATTATTGAGGCACGGAACTTTCTGGATTAAAGCACATCTTGCAATGCTTCTGACATGTGGTACCATGTGATGCTGGGACTCCTCCAGAAGTTAGCTCTAACTTGTTTACCAAAGTTTCATGTCTAGATTCTTCACTTTAATAATCAGATATTTTAACATCTCTTCTCATTCTGTAAGATACATCACAGCTGAAAGATTCTAACCTATGACATTTCCAGAGATGCGGTGTTTATAATGAGCATATGTTCTTAACCTGAATTCTCCACGGAACACTGAGCTTGTAGTACATTAAGCAGTACTGTTTTCTGAAGGCGTAGGTCTTTGCAACAGGCTCCTGTATTCCACCACGCTTTTTACAGTCTTGCGGCCACACCTTCTGTCCTCTTATTCAAGTCTCACTTTCTGTCCCATGCATCCTTTACATTATTCCTCCAAAACAAGATTTTATGGTCTTGAAGCAAGAACCTCTTCAGTTAGTGAGTATTACTTTTTATGGCCATTTCTGACGAGAAATACAAAGAAATCTCTAGAAATTGTTTTCCACTAAAAACACTAGCCCATTGCCAAACAAATCTGTTGTTGTTGCCAAGGTATAAATACAATTTTGGATTGCTCAAATCCATTGGATTTTGAGGAGACCTATATGTTTTCAGAACTTCTGCTGAAATTCTGTCAAGGAGCTTCATTACCAGTATTTCTAAAAAGAGAAGAGCACGCAGTACTCGTGTCTGCTGAGACAAAATGTCTCATAATTGTTCACATACTTGAATGATATGTCTTGCACCGATATTCTCTTGTCAACACCAAACCATGAGAGCAGCTAATAAAAGCCAGTCTCTTAGAAAATGGACTCTGATCAGTGTTTTTCTAAATCTTTCTCTTGTGTTGATTCTTCAGGGTCCAGTAAACGGTGAGCTCAGCCTGCAGCACTTCCCTCAGTAGAGGACCGACACCATCGCTCTCCTCTGTGCAGATGTGTATTTTCAGGAACCCTTGATCAACTTGATTCAAAAAGGCTGAGAGGTTCAAAAGATACTGGGGAACAGATGACAAAGCCAGAACGTAAGCCTTGTTTCTTAGGAAAACAGGCTAAGAAGATAAAGTAGAAGTGAAAGGCTTATTTCTTCTGATGACTCCATTTTGGTTTTTTAATCTTCTCAATTGTTTTTTTATCAGTATTCCCACATCTGCCAATGTTCTCTGCTTCCTGTACTTTAAAAATCTTGTACGTCATCATCAGTGCCTTTACAACAAGATTTCCATTTCCACTGTGAACTAGTTATATCCCATGTTTTCAATCTTTCACCACAACTCTTATTTTCATTGACATATGACAGTCTGGATTCACATTCTCAGTTTCTGGGGGAAAAGACACCCCAACAACTGAGTTTACCTTGAATAGGTCTTTCTACTCCAAGTACACTACAATAAAGAGAGGCAGAACATTCCTGTGATGCAGCTAGGCAACTCCAGCACTGGTAGAGCTGCATTTGCAACAGCGCTCTGTTAGCCTGCTGATTTAGCTTCTTAGCATACTGCCTGAAGCTTAGCGGTGAGTGCATAAAGCTGACAGACAAGTGGGAGACAGTTTAGCCTGGGAAGGTAAGAAACTAAAATACTGACTATCCATCCCTCTACTAGATAGATACACAAATATTTAGATGTGGAAAGGCATAATTAAGGTTTCATGCTCTAAAATCTTTCTTTGCTCAGCAGTTCACTAGATAGAAATCTCAGAAGAATGTTCAGCATATAAAGAGAAACACAGTTCTAGATACATAAATCTGGCAAATGCAAATACTTGAACTACTAGAAAAGCAACAAATATTAAAATCCCCAAGCAGTATCTATCCTAGGAGGCTGGAAAGAAAAAAAGTGTTATACTTACAATAGACAGTCTTGGGTCTCAGGGCTTTCTCTTTCTTTAATTATGAAGATGCAAGTCATCCCAAAATAAAATAAGAAAAAGAAATTAATATGCTGCACCATTTGAAGGAAAAACCCTGTACTTCCTGAGAAGCCTTTGCAGATGAATTACAATATAGGCCAAAGTTTCCATTATCAAATAGGAAAAATTAGAGCCTTTATGATTTTCTGCAAAAGCTGGAAGTACTGTCAAAAGTGTACTTACAGTTAATACAAGTTAATTTCAAGAAAGCCCTGTTATTAATGAAGTTTTAAGAGATGATTATGGCTTGAAACACAACATCTCAAGGATGCCAGACAAAACCTTGAGTTCTGCATGATTATGGCTCCTAAGTTTTCAAAAGTTGTAGTTCCAACAAAAAAGAAAAAGAAAACTCGCCCCAAAAGGAAGAACAAACTAACAAAAAGCAGCTTCCCCACCGTTTTGAGTGGATTTCGCTAAACCTTAAGGCTAGCCAAATCTCCCCAAAGTTCATTCATATAATGAAGAACAGGAAAAGTGCCTTTCACCAGCTGAATCCAGAACAGATCGCTTTTGGGCAGAATCTAAGAAAAAGAGGAACTTAAATTTCCATTTCAGACCATGGCTAAAACGATCTTGACTCATTTTGAGAACTTTCTGGCAAATAAACATAAACTTGCCATTTACAAGAATGAAACAATAAGCATGATCATTCTACCAGTAAAGCAGCTGTCTGCCCAGAGCAGTCCATGGAGTTGAGTGCTATACTTTCAGTATTCAGTGGCATGGAAGAGATGCTGCACGTCAATGTGACAATTCAGTAGGAAGCAAGACTGACACAACAGTTAATTGTTTAAGAAGCCAAATAGCTGTTCTTTCATGGCAGTTATAAAAAAGGAAGTTACCTAAGTCCTAGTATCGCCACAGATAGTGGGCGGTGTTGTATGAGCTCAGCAGGATTTTATAAGCTTAGAATACAGACACAGTCTCCCTTGTAGTTATGCTGCCGCAAGTGTTTTCGTTACTTGTCATTCTACAGAGTTTTACAACAAACAGCTGCTACTACCTAACTTTTCAGACAAGCGTAGAAAACGTTAGCAACCATGAGATGCTGCTCAAAGATAATTTCTTCCTGACCATTTTTGGACAATCAGCTTTGACTTTGATTGCACTTAGATTACTGCTTTTGTTAACATTAGAAATGGAGTTCCACAACTGAAGCTAATGGGTCTATTTTATTTGTGACCCCTTCTTGAGGTTTCTTTTAAAAAAAAAAAAGCAGCAAGCAGCAAAAAACCCAAAACTACATCAGGAATGAAGATTCTCACACATTATGTAAGAAACTTATTCTCTGTCCTGGGTCATGTGTTGCAAGCAAGTTGCAACAGCTGTTTTTGAGCTAAGACCATGAAAAGTTAGGGTAACTTTTAACAAAGCGTCTAACTTTGAGAAGCCAAAACTCAAAAACTGCTGTTTTTTAGAGTTCAAACCTCCCACGCACACTGTAATCTGTAAGAGCTACTGCATAAATTAATTTTCCACACAATTCAAGTTCACAGGTTATCTAACAAAACAGTTTCACATGCATAGTTAAGTATTATGTAAACATAATTCAGTTGTTCCTAAATGTACACACTCTGGAAATCATATCAGCTAGATGTTAGCAGCCCATACGCAGAAATTCTATTTATTTTAACTCTTCAAACTTATACTAAGCAAATAAGGGTGTTTTTTTTTTTCCAAAGAAAAGCTCTACAGTTTAAGCCTCTTTGGATCATGAAGATAAGCTGCAGAACATAACAGCATACTTCTTGAGACCAAACATAAACAATACAACAGCAAGGCAATTTTCCTGTAACTGAAACGTAGCTATATTAACATTCCAAGTATCAACACAAAAATATCCAATTAAAATGCTTTTCCAGCATGGTTGATGTTAATGCCATATGAAAGGACAGAAAAGTTGTCTGTACATGAGGTACTTTCAACCACAGGTTCTGACGCACGACAACCAGGGGCAAGAGGTATAGCAGAAATGAGAACACTGAAATAGTGAAGACAAAAACTAAACTCTCTTCACAGATCTGAACATTCCTTGTTTCTAATGGGGTTGTAGAGCCCTGAATGCAGACTCCTCTCCTTCTGGAACACAGTAGGCATTTCTACCCTGTCTATCCCCAGATATGAAGGGAGGGCAAAGAATCTTGAATCCTTGATAGAACCAGAACAATCTTCATCTGTGCTCCAAATACAGTTCACAGAAGAGGCAACACACTTCTGCTGGTGCCATACCTGCAAAGGGCTGTTCAAAATACATGCAAAAAAAGACATTCCACTCTAAGATTTCCTCTCTAGCAAACTGAGCACTAAAGCCAAGACGTATTTGCAAAACCAGAATGAAATATATCACATACCATCATATTCCAGGTGTATTTTATCTGGGGACCGCTCCCTGAAAAGGCCCTAGCTTTTTACTCAGCTGTCAAAAAAAACCCAACCCCACCTTTCAGGCAGTATATCCCCCACTGCTCTTACAGACTTGATTCAATGAAAAGCATTAGTAAACTTATATAAACATTATTTTCTAACCACTTTACCATAATGGCTAAAAGTAACATTCAACTGTTTTTCAAAGTATATAATACAAGCTAATCCCAATTTCCAAAGAGCTAAGAACTACGTGCACATGTATGAATGCTATTTTGCCTAAGTGGTTTTCCACCCACCCACTGTCCCTACCAATACCTATTCAGCAACAAAACCACAAAACCCATCAGTATGCAAATATACAAAGGTCATAAGGCACTTGATGCACAAGATATACACAGCCTTGTACTGCAGTCATCCCAACCCCACAATCTTTTGTCTACCAGTACTTTTTACAGGGGTTTGGCCTCATGAACTACCAGCACTAGAAAAAATTAAATGTGTATTCTGCTTATTACTCAAGCTTCAGTTCAAGGACACAGAAAGCATCATAGCATGAACACTGAAGTCAGTGAGACATACGAACCCTTGGCACAACAAAGAATCAACTCTCAGGGATAGAAACTAACTGAACTCTAAAGAGGTACACCGTATAGAATTAAGATATTACCTAATATTTTGTAAATTAAGCATTCAAAGACTTGAGAACTTCTACTTTTAAGTTTCATATATCATAGAATGCAAGTGGCAACAATTTTATCTAATTAGATAACTGATCATCTATTATTTGACTAGAGCAACTACTGTGAAAAAAATACTCATTCTGAAACAATTCACATAAATTTCAAAGTGCAAATGGAAAAGGCTTCAAATAAACAAAACCTAATCTAGTTACAAACTAGGAAGAAAGTCATTGCACTGACTAATCAGTTGCTTGAAATATTTTTTAATTACTTCCATTTTATGATGCAATATGTCATCCAGTCTGTTTCTATCCCTTGAAGTCAATCACACATCAATTGAGTGGATTACAGAGCATTAAGCCTGCAAATATACAAATGAAAAAAAAAAAAACAAACCCAAATGAAACAACACAGGACTCACTTTCTTGTAAATACGTAGACTCAGCTTAATGCACCAAATTATTAGCCTCCAACACAGTCAAAGGAATTCCACAAGGCTTTAGGTATAGGCTTATTCTCTTTTAGTTTGAGAAGTAGCAAGATATTCTGGGTAAAAGTAAGAGTAAAACTTCTGTCCAATTTATAACAGATCTGGGTAGTCTGCCTAAGCTGCCATGAAGGGACAGATATTATTTACATTTTCCCCTCCAGCAGCAAATGATTTAAGCACTGTCAGTTCAAATACCCAGACTGAGAATCAGTACCGGAAAAACACCCTAAAAATCTCTAACTCATCAAAAGCAATACCCTTGGAGTCTGAGAAGTGTAGCACATATGAATTAATTTCCTAAAAAAAAAGTCTTAATTCTCTGGTTATACATAGGTCACTAATAAAAATCTCCCTAGTTTTATGGAAGCAATGCATTCCACACAATTTCTCTAAGAGGTATGCTTAGATGTTTAGGAAGTGGCCTTTTTCAAATAAATTATGCATTCTGATGCTATTGTTTAGGAGTCAACGGTACTGACATACGGGTGAGCAAACCAATCAACATATAAAGATGAAACAAAGGTATGCAGAAGTAAGCTAGATAAATATCTTATGTACCTATCCAAAATTCATAATAACCAAACTACCCAGGTGACCAAAAAAAGAGATACAATAACCACGTACACAAAGTCAACTGAAATATTCCTACAAATCTGTCACATAGTCAAGCTTTACTAGTGCAGCTACTCCAAATAACACATTTTACTTTGAATAGCTATGGGAAATGTAGGTCAATGAAATGAGAATCATTTCACACGTGTAGCAAGTGTTTACATATGTTTCTTGGAATTTTCTCAGTGACTGTCCTTCTCCTGATGAAGGGTTATTTCTTGTGTTTTTGAAACTTCCTCTGGCGGAGGACAAGCACAAAGTATCTTTATCAATGCCATTTTAAAAACAAATGGGTAGCTGAAAGAAAATAAGAGAGTCATCTGACTAAAGTCTGGTGGGTTGGCCAGTGTTGCGATTTAGGTAAAGAACTACCATCTTCCCTTCATTTTGTTATGTTGCCATGACATCCTTTAGTATTATTTTGAACAGGAACTCCTCTAGTAAGGAATAAACTAGGAGCTATTCACTATCAACACCTAGCCTGTATCAAAAAGGAACCTAAGCTCAGGACCTTTACAGTTACTTCAAACTTGGCGATACAAAAACTTCTTGTGGTAACCCAATGAATTCTGATCTTCTTCCACCAAAACATACAATAGATTTCATAATTTAAAGTAAGGAATTAGAAGTAATTGAAGACAATAACTCTCCAAGGTTGCATCATCATTCCTACAGAAATGCAGTCATGGGACTTACCAGGACTCCACACCCCAGCACCAACATTTAACATCTAACAAGCATCCAGTTTGCAACCTGCCTGATTCTTGTTCACCATCAGTTTGCAGTCCTTCATTAACTCAATAAAGTTTGACAGTTGTAGCCTAGCATACGCTGATTTCCAGGAGTGAAACAGAAGGAAAACTACATGCAGATTTTCTAAGAAAATAATCACTAGTCTTTCCAGTTTAAAAGGGAGCAACAGCAATAATTGGATTGCTATGAAGGTTAGCTGGATTGCTATGAAGGTTAGCTAGGAAATAAAAAGAAACAGCCACAAAACCAAAAGAACTTCTTGCATCAGCAAGAACATTTGGCAGGACATGAAAAATACTACAGTACTGTACACTTCTACTGGATCAACAGGGAACAAGACGACTGAATCCTGGGGAAAAAAAAAAGTGGAGAAAGCGGAGCCACTAACTCAAATAAGAGTCAACGCTATTAAAGTGATCAGCAAATAAGTAACAAAATACTATTAATCCGTCTTGAAAACCAAGAGGTGGGGAGATGCCCCTCATCTACAACTGAAAGAAAAGGGGCACACAAACATTGGAGAAAGACAGTATTGCAGTTAGTCTTTAGTGTTCCAGGAAGAATTAACCGTCATTAAGAAAACATTAGAGCAGGCACTTCGGTGCCACAACAATACAAACAATCTGATGACAGCAATCGTAAGTAACAGTGGAAAGTACAGACAACTGAGTACGGCTCAACTTTATAGACTGAAAATGTGGAATTTTAAACAAAAGATGTCATCAGCCAATCGACAGCCAAAAGTTCAGTCAAACGTTTAGAAAAGCCTCGTCTCTAAATACAGCCTCACAGAACGTTGTCTAATAATTTAAGCACAAAACAAGCAAAGGCAGTAAACCAGGAAGTTGCTATTGAGATGCTTCAAACAAACGGGACCATAGGACTCAGTAGTTCAGCCTATGTAACTCCTGCAGGAAATCCGAATTGATGTTACTATCAAAGTAACAAGTAAGCTAGTTTTATTTAAAGTACCCGTGAGTTATGTAGACTTGGAAAACAGAGCAGTACTTTTACCAACTCTATCCAAAACAGATGTTTGCATTCTTTAACCATCTGTGACTTCCGTGTAATTCAAATGTTAATTTCACAATTAGCACACATTTACCTTTAGGTACGGCCGATGTTTCAAGTTATATGCTGTACAAAACAGCATTGTGAGATTCCCACCTCATCTTTTTCTCGGGATTTTTCAAGCAAATTACTGTTATAGATCTACCAATGAGTTAGATAAGCACTTGAAGCCACGTGAAGTAAATTAATCATAAATCTAGGATTCTTGTAAAATTCAGTAAATTTGCACATACACTTAATATGGAAAAAAGGTTACCTTTCTATGCTTTGCACCACGATAGTGTGACTGAAGACTTATAGAACTCATACATGGAACTTTACAAACCTAGAAAGATAAATTGAAAGCACATCTTCAGTTACGCTGTGGATATTCTGTAGTTGGCGAGTTATAAGAACTGGAAATACATCCGTTTCTACAGCATAATTCTCAAGGCCTTCTTCAGCTTAAACAGTACAATTTGTGTGACATTTAGGAGAGTTGCATACCACTAAAGTGACCAGAAATAGTGTGCAAACCTGTTCAAACGATACTTAAAACACATGTTTAAATATACCAGGTGGTACGAATCTTCTAAGAGCCTCCCCCTTCCCTCCTACCACCACTTTCTGGATTCTTAGTTTTCTAAACTTCTTCAGGCTGGAAAGCCAACAAAAAGGGATGATCGTACAGTGACTAGAAAGGAACAGAGACAAAATTATGCCCTAGAATAACTGCAACTCCGTTCGTTGTTACATCAAAGGGATCAGAAAAACAATGGAGGAAGACATCTGCATTTCATTAAGATCCACAGACACACATATGCCATTACAATAATTAATGGAAGACGATACAGATCTACTATTATTTCTTACTATTTTTAGCTAAAAAATGCAATGACTAATACATGCTAATATCGCCTATTCTCTTGACATACCGTCCCAGAAGTTTAACGTGCCAGAAAAAAATTCACTGCTAGAACAACATACGATCGACAAATTTAACACGTTCTGACTCAGAGTTGTAGCCTTTACAGATAAGCGAGCCTTTAGAGTCGCCTATGAGAGATACTTAACAGAGATTCGAAAGGCTACAATTAAGGACCTTTATATTGTGCCTGTGGCTGCTCGAGAACAAACCGAATTCACCGAATCCCAAGACAAGTAGCTCTTGCAGGGACCGACCACGGTGTTCGCCACATTAACAGCTTCTCTCACTCACACGTTTGCCACGCTACAGCTGGGTTAGGTCTAAGAGCGTGGTCTTTAATACCTTAGGCCTGCATTTTAGCATAGAGTCTGAAAAGCCGTCAAGAAACGCACTCACTTCACAATAAAATATTTTTTTTTCAGATTCCGGTTTGCCATCTTCTGGCTTAACTTCTTCGGTCACAGTGCTCATCCTGCAAAACCGGTTCACTGCACACAATAAGAAAATAAATAAATAAATAAATAAATAAATGCAACTCTCGTTTATACGGTACTTTTCGGCAAACAATTGGGGGCGGGAGAGAAGCGCTCGTCGGCTGAATTAAGTTGATTATTTTGTTTCAACGCGTTTCCAGATGAAACCACACCTTTTGTCACCAGGACACCTTTACAGCCTTAAGCCTTCCGGTAAAGGTACCCTCCCCGGCCGCCTTTCCGGAGAGGTTTCACGAGAAGCCGGCCCGCGGGGAGCACCGCTCTCCGACCGCGCAC
>NW_008795036.1:806674-875227 GCF_000699145.1 Aptenodytes forsteri
GGGGCCGTGGGGCGTGCAGCCTGCGGGCCCCGGAGAAGGGGCAGGAAACAGGCTCGGCAACGGCTTTAATTTAAATGCAAATATTTATTTTAAAACGTCTTGACTTTACACTTCTGACTGGTAATAAATGTAAAATATAATTTAAGAAATACGCTTGAAAGTTCCTTCTAAAAGCAGGCTGAGGAAACAGTACAAAAAAATAACAGAAAAGTGCACCGGTTTTAACAAAATTCCAAAATATCAAACCCACGTTTTACTGCCTGTTTTTAATTAGCCCGCTAGTGATACATGGTGACGTCTATTACACTTGTACACGAAGCAGCACGAGTCGGTACTGGTCAGGTTACACAGTCGGTACTGGTCAGGTTACACAGTCGGTACTGGTCAGCTTACGGCGTTACCGGGGTATTGCCGTTAACTCGTTCTGCTTTCGCAGGAGCTGCTGGGTTGACTTCCCCGGGGCGGCCGTTGGGGCCGGCCGTTGGGGCTGGAGCTGTGCCTGCCCGCCGCCGGCCTGCCCGAACGCTTCAGCTGTCAACGTAGGCAGCACGCGTGCCCGAATCGCACGCCTAAACGCACGCGTTCCACGCACAAACCGGTACGTTTTCAAATAATGCTCGGGTGGTTGTGGTGGTCTCTCCAGAAACGTGCCCTTGGTTTTGGGAATCGTGCAGTTGCCACTTAGGCCAAAACTGTTGGCAGATCTCCACGCACCTTTTTTTTTAGTCTTGTCCTCCGCTGTGTTTCTTCAGGAGGAGCAGGAACGGCACTTTCAATACGGGATTGTTAGCGGAGTTTGATGGCAGTTTATACCCCTTTTCAAGACGAATGAGACTACTTGTACTGGTATTTTTCATGGGCATTTCTGCAACAGTCAGGGGCCTTTACGTGGAGTCACATTAAAGCGCTTGATAATTCCTTGTGGCTCTAATCTCAAAACCTAAAATAGACTAATTGAAAACACTGTACAGGTTGTGTAATGCTTCCATACCCTTCTTTTAAAAAAAGAATTACGTATCAAAAGTGCAATTGCACGGTGAAAGAATAAACACGTGTAGAAAAAAATGAGAGAAGCAAAAAAGGAGAAAATGAGTTCCTTGGTTTTTTGAAGGAGAGACACAAAAGGATTTGGCTGTGTGTGTACTTGCAGAACTCAACTGCTGGTGGTAGCTCAGCGTTTCTTGGCAGTACAGCCTCCTGAAGACAGGGTGATATTTCACCAGCAAGTTGACTTTTTTTCTGGTTTAGGAGTACAGCTGCAATTAGTGAGTACCTCTGTCTTACGAAGGAGGGCAGGGGGGAAGTGGGGGATTGCGCTTCTGCCTAACATCGCTCTTTTGGCAAAACTTTTGAAGCATGCCTAAAGCGGAAATAAAGCTACAGATGCAGAAGACAGAAAGGGCGGAGGCCACAATGTACCATCCTATAAAATCACAAAGGTAGAAAAGCTAGAGGAGGATAAAGGAAGTTTTTTTGACGGACACAACTGCCTTGAAGGAAGAAAGTGTTCTTTGGTTTTGTTAAGAAGCTAGGGGGGGGGGGGGGGGGGGTGAGAAAGGAGCCTTTCAGAAGAGGGAAGGTTATTGACCATGTAGAGGAAGAATCTTTTTGGCTATGATAAGAGTAGAAAGAAAACTGAATACTGTTACTGAGGACTGAGATAACTTTTGCCGCTTTGAAATTCTTTCTTAGAAAGACAAAATTTAAAAAAAACACACAACAGTTGATGCTTGCCTCTCCGTATCTCACATTTTAAATGAACAAAGGGAGGATACATACAGTCCAAAAGTTAAAAAAAAAAAAAAAGAAAAAAAGAGGTTCAGAAGGGATAAGGAAGGGAGAGACCAAAGCGTGACCTAAGAAGAGGCAGAACAGCGGTGTAACTCCTATTACACCCTCCTGTGCAAAATGGGGAGCTCTAGACCAGAACTTCACTTCCTTTTTTTAACATAGCCTTTTAATTAGTCAAATACAATTACTGAAACTAGCTAAGCAGCTGATGTTCTATTACCTCCTGCCACGTTTTTGTATTAGTCATTGGAATACCATAATTCTACCAATACAAATGTGAAACTGGAAGTTTTGGCTGTTGTACAGCTATCCCTGGAGCCCTGTTGCATCAAGGAAATCCCGAGAAACTTCAGAGTGCACAGTTAGAGCACCAGCTGCATGACTGAGCTACAATGACCAGCAGCAAGAGAGTTGATGCAGACCCTGAATTTGCCAGAGTTTCGAAGACTAACCCCAGGAAAGGAGCAGGAGCACTTCATGCTTCCTAGAATGATGTTTTCAGTCTGATTGAGAAATACAGCTTAGCACTGAATTACCTCAATCTTTGTTTTCAACAAATTATTTTCAGCCTGAAAAGTTACAAATTCAATTCAACAGAAAAAATAAAGACATGATTTCAGAGCAGAGAGTTATTAGCAGTGGGTGGAGAATTAATGCTGTAGTCACAGAATAATTACACCTCGACAGCAATATATCGATCAAGGTGATATTTTTGTCCCCAAAATTTGTCTTAGCAATCTTTTTTTACTTTCCTTCCAAACCTCCACCCAAAGAAAGTCTTTGCCTAAGCACAGGCAAGTGCTTGGATCTCCGTATGTTTTTTTTTTAAAAAGAACTTTGTAGTTTTAGTATATTTTTCAGCCTGTCACTGATGATTTTGTTCAGAAGAATTTCTGGTAGCATGACAGGGAAAGGTATTTATAATGACAAGAACATATGCCACGTGTATTCAAACACGACAAAGATGTATTTGTCAGGGTGGTAGTGTCTGTGAACATAAGCTACCGGCAGCCCTGTTGTATGAGTCTCCTTCAGCTAAGTAAGAACCTTGTGACTACAACCTGAGCATGGCCACCTGCAGAATCTCTTCGCTCACTACGCATGTTACAGAAGTCCGCTTCAGTTGCGACACATGATTTCACATAGGACTTTGCAAGATTTAAAAGAGAAGAAGAAACTCCAGGGAAAGAAACTCCTTTTCTAGCAAGAAATTTTCTACAGTCTGGTTTAGGTTTAGGGTTTTTGTCTCAATATAATCAGAAAAGTCTTTCCATTTGTAATGTTTACACTAAGACAGTAGAGAGAAAGAAAGGAAAAGAAGAGAGCAGAAAGAAAAGACAAGAAAAACAGAACAATGGCTCTACACCTCCATCATTCTGAGGTTGGGTTTTTTAGTTACCTGATACTCTGATGAAAGAAAATGAGTACGTTAACTTTTTCCCACTACCTAAGGCAATGTATGTATTCATAGGTAGGGGAAATGGTGTCTTTTAACTATTACAATTAAAACATCACACATTGTTAAGACAGATTAATGGCTTTTCTGAAATAACTACAGTGGGAGAGGCTGTCCTACTTAAGTTCCAATATGGCTTCAACACAAAGAGTTAAGAAAGGCTTCTAGGCAGCAGAAGCTGATCTTATCCCACAGAATATTCCTTGCCTCAGGCTCGTTGCCTCCCACTTAAGTATTTTAAGCACTGGGAATTTCGGGAAGAATTGCACATGCCCTGTCGATCTCAATACCATATCAAAGGATCAGCACCTGAAGTCTTACTGAACTGGCTGATGCGCAAATGTCAGACCTCCCTATGCCATCCAGAGGAGACTCAGTTCTAAGGATTTTAAGAATACATCACTGTGTTCTAATAAAGGGCAATTAAAACATAGAGAGATACTTCACGTTACTGTATTACAATCAAGGAGTAGGAAGTCGGTCTTTCCTACAGAGAATTTAGGTACAGTCCCTTGATCTTTCATTTCACTAGTTAAATCTCCAAACTGAGGACCAACTGAAACCAGCTTACCCCTTGCGCACTGCTGCCCTCACTTCAGATTTTCAAAACAAAGCTCTACTTTGGTATCCAAAGAGTCTAAAGTGAATATAAATTATTGATAGTGTTATCTACAGTGGAGGTCTGACCCAGTTTCAGCCACTGGTGTAACTGCATCCCAGCAAACCTTAGAAGCAGCAGGAAAATCCACTCTTTTTGCCGTACAAGTTTACTCCTAGCTCAGATCAGGTTGGTTTTCAGTAAAAATAGTGGCTTACACGGGTGTACTTCAGTTGGACTAGCATTTCTATGGTGCTCAGCAGTTGTCTGCTGGTAGCTAAAATCAGGCCACATTCTCAGTAAAGACAAGACCTTAACTGGAAGCTTTAGCATTGATAATAGCCTCTGCTGTTTGTGGACCGAGTAACATCTCAGAGGGAGACACATTCTCAGAGCTTTTAGAACTGCTCACCTTCCATACCAAAAAATACCCTTCCTGAACACCAGAATTCATGAGTTCATTCTGTCTCAGACTCTGGAGAGGTTATGGCTGAAGAAGTTTGAATGCTATCATCAGTCAGGTGTTAGAGGCACGCACTGGAAAAAGAAAGGCATTTCTTTGAGCCTGAATGCTCCAAGTTCCTATCAGGCAAGCGTTTGACTAGGCATTTCTTCTACAAGAAGATTTTTTTTATTGTTGAGCAATGGGAGGCTCCTAAAATGGACTTTAGGGCTGCACTTGAGGGATACAAATACCAGCTCGTTAAGGAGAAAAGCTAAACACCAGTGATTGAAAACATCTTAAACCCTACTTCTCAGTGCTAGTTTTTAAAATAATACCAAAGCAAAAAAAAACACCAAGAAAATGTAACCATGTAAAACAACTGCTCTGTCTTTCATGCTATTTAATGATCAGTGTCAGGGGATCATTAATGTCTGCATACAAAAAGCTTTTATAAGATTAAATCAGTGGCAATTTAACAGGGTACAATGCGATGTCAGTTTTCAGTCCAGACTCAATCCAGGGCACCTGTCATGGGGAGAGGATGGAGGAATATCTGTGCCTTGACAGCAGATAGCAAGAGATTCTTTTTTAGCATTTGTTTCCTCTGTTCTTTCCAAATGGTGCAATATACCAAGAACTTAGAAGGAACTGGTCTTTGTTTGCTATCGACAGTGGCTAGCGATTGTCCAAAAAGAGGATAAGCTGCTGATCTCTTTATAAGCACAGTTCTTAGGAGATTCCTGCATGTGTGTGATAACTTAGACTAGAAACAATTCCACTGATGCCCCATTTTTTCATGTGAGACCTGGAATAACAACTCGGCCACAAATTAAGTGGGCCAAATCGAAACGTGATGCTCAGGGTAAGTGTGTTTTTCTTGGGTTCAGACTTTATGGAACAACAAGCAAGCACACCTGACTGCATTTACACAGGGGAGAGTCAGAAGGTGACACCTCACTTTTGAGTCACACGTTCATCCATCCTCCTAGAAGACCGTTGCATCTCTTATATCAGATTAGATTCTCTTACATGCAGAAGCTTCATCTACCTCTATAATATCAATTAAGATGCGTAAGATGTGCCTGGGTTTGTTGGGAACATGAGAAAAATCATCCCAACTGAAATAAACCAGGAAAACCTTAGAGTAGATAGAGTTATGTCAACAAAATAGCCTTTATTCTGTAACGGAGAGATCTGTAGAGAACTCCTGTTGTTAGTATGTTGCTTCCGCACTGAAGAGAGAAATTGGGCTGGTGTAGTTCTCCCACTGTAGTCATGCCAGGAAATATGTCTAAGCACAGACGGGCATTCAGTGGCACAGTCCTCTACAGAGTTGCACCTCGTGTGACCACTTACATCCGTGCAAAATGGCACCAGCATGTCCAGATGAGGATAATAGTGTTTTACAGTCATGTTGCATTAATGTAAATGATGAGAGAAGGTGCAAGGTAGTGCGAAACCAGCCCCAGGTACTCTAATTCAGAGGGGTGTGACAGTGAGTCCAAGCATGGAATTAAACGAGCAGCTTTTCAGCAGTCATGCTGGCCTGTCCTCCACTTGCCCGCAGCCACCTATTCCCACACTACCCTGTCTCCACCCTATCCCATTTCTGCCAGGCAGCTGCACAAGGAGCTGGACTGGAGAATATTACACGGTTCATAGCACAACCCTACCAGCAGCTGTGCAGCCACAGCAGAGTGTCTGGCACCGGGACGTAAGCTGTGCCACTGCTGCACGCCAAGCAATGGCCTATGAGAGCTACTCTGAGAGAGTCTAAAAGGAACTGCTTGCTCTTATTTTTGCAGACAGTGAATCAACAAGGCAGAGTTGTGCAGCGCCACTGACATCTGACAGTCTCACTCTACATGAGTAACCAGTTTGCTTGCCTAGAAGTATTTTTGCGTTTGGGATTAAATTTATGTGACATGAACCGTGGTGTACCAGAGAGCGGTGTAAATTCCACCATTACGGTCTCATCTCTGAAAGGGGTCTGGTGTTGCATTGCACTCACTGGTAAGAGTATTAAGCCAAGGATATCAAGACTGTCTCAAATAAGAGGCAGCACATAGCCAACGGGGAGCTGATTTACCTCAGGCACAAAAAAAGAGAGATGTCCTCATGGCTTGGGTATGGTCAGCTGGACTATGGCAGATTTAACTTGAGCTACAGTAAGACATTATTGCACTTCTTTACAGTCCACTCTTGCCTTTCTGCTGGGAATACTGCCTTCTGCAGGACAGTCATCAAAAGGTACGTGTGTATCTCAACCATTTCAGTGTAAAGTGCAGCATTTCAGATCAAACCATTGTCCATAAGCACTTAACTGACATGCAGAGAATGTATATCTTTACATCTGCCAACTCTAACTTACAGGCAGTATTTTCTATCAGAGAAGGCAGACAGTCTTGAAGAAGAGCAGCCTCCCAGGTGCAGAACCATTTCCCTACCTGAAAACTACATTTATCCCACATATTCATAGCATTCGGGAGAAGTTTATGCCACTTGACTGGCATGTAAAGCCATGCCCTTAGTGACTAGTAGATATAGAAATGAAGACATTATAATTATTTATAACATTTTGAAAAAGAAAACATTCCTTATAGGGCTTCTTTCGAAAAGCACATATACATCTAAGCTTTTTTTAAATGATGTGGTTTTTATATAGGTGAAGTTGATATAAAGTTGAAATAGTGCAATTTTTAAAAAAAAGTTAGTGCAGGAGTCAAGCTACAACAACAACAAAAAAACAAAACAGAAGTTGTAGATTTTTTTTTTTTTGTGGAAATACATTACTGCCTGTGTTCAAAGAAAAGCATACGGATCTGTTTTCAAAAGCACCAAAGTGCACCAAAGTGCTTTTGAAAGGCATACATCCTCCAGTTAGCTCTCAGATTAAGATTTTCTTTTGGGAATGAAACTAGGATGCTTTGAAAATAACATCTCTAATCTTAGTGTGGGATTTGGTTTTGATGTCAGGTGATGATGTCTAACAAGCTGCTGTCAGCCAGAGAGATACTATCAAATAAAAAAGTGCATTTCCTTTGTTAATGTTACAAGTCACAGCAAGGGAAATAATTGGAGAAATATTTTCTTCTCATGTACATTTAACAGCAGTTTGTAACTCATTTATAGAAGTGGATAACATCCCATTGTTCAGTCTTTCAAACAGCAACATGAAAGGCTGATGGCTTTAAAATGGAAAAATATGGGTACTAAAACATTTGTATTATCAAGGAAACTTGGGAAGAACTTCAGTTTGAAGTGAAATAATTTCTAATGCATATTGTGAAAGTAATTTGTTTTAATTAATGCTATCCTTTTAAATTAAGAAGTTGTTTTGGGAGGCCCTTGCCTGTTGCCATCAATTTAATGTTGAGAAAAAGGAATAGCTGATGCTTCTTACTAAAGTAGCAAAAAAATAAAAATGCAAAAACTCCTAAGGTAAACTGGCCACACTAAAGACCATAAACATTTTCTTATTGCACAGAGGCATTACATCAGCTTGAGACAAACAAACAGAACAAAGGCAGGAAACAGAATTAGCTAGACCTTGGTAATGAACTGTAGACAAGAGAGGAAAGATGATAAAGACAAATTAGCAGGTATACCTGTGCAGTGACTAATGATTATTTTTCTGTGCCTGAGATTTTATCTTTTTCTTTCTTTCTTTCTTTCTTTCTTTCTTTCTTTCTTTCTTTCTTTCTTTCTTTCTTTCTTTCTTTCTTTCTTTCTTTCTTTCTTTCTTTCTTTCTTTCTTTCTTTCTTTCTTTCTTTCTGTCTGTCTGTCTTTCTGTCTTTCTGTCTTTCTGTCTTTCTCTCTGTCTTTCTCTTTGTCTTTCTTTCTTTCCAAAGATCACTAAGAGAAGGGCAGTAGCAGGGGGTAGGGGGTGTAGGATGTGTGTGTGTCTCTGTCTGGTTTTTTTCACACACAGATGCACACACACTCTCTCAAAATCTTTCCACTGGCTTTTAATTTTAGGAACTCATTTAACCCAACTGGAAGAGAATCTACAACTTCTTGCTTTTAACATTATTATGTTATAAATATTCAAAATGTTATAAAATCTATTGTAAAAATGAACATTCAGTGGTTTTATGAGGCACAGGACCTGCTAATGTATTTTCAGGGAAGCTCACGTGTACTCTGTTCTGTCCACTGTTGGACAATGGTGGAGAATCCAGGGGCTCACGCTTGATTGCTTGAACCAAGCAGGGGTTTTTAAATTCACACGGCATTTTAAACACCTCGTTATTCTGCTCTTTCTCCTCCCCTGGGCTGGGGCTGTAGAAGTGGCCGTAGCACGCCGTGTGCGGCAGGTCAGGCATGCTTTCCCAACACCCGGAGGAGTTCTGAGGGCAAAATGGGGCCACCTCCTTGCTACGAGAACCCTTGCAAGATCTGTTCAGGTTCAGGTTGTTGGGATGATTTGCTACAATGCATTGCCAATTATGAGGTGTGTAAAGGCAGTGCCTTGGCTTCTGACAAGGTGAGGCTGGCTCACAGAGGTCCGGTTCTGTTTTGAGGTGCACTCTATTGGGGTAGCTAAACACCTGCTTTCTCCCCGAGCCGTTCTCATCCAGCCAGGCTCGGTTTTGCGATGTCAGGTAGATATCAGCAATGTTTTCGGAATCGGAATCGTATTCTGTTTTGATAGGCATCTCCAAGGGACAGGCTGCGTCATAGAGAGACTCTGAGGATATTAACTGTCTCTGCAGTTTCAGATGGTCCGTCGCATAGTTCTCTGCACAACGTTGTTGTACGTCCGAGTAAGGCTGGCAGCTTTCTGCACTCCCCCAGTGGGAAGGGCAAGTTGATGCTAAATTTAAGAAACTTTGGTCTCTGTTGTAGAATGATCCAGCTCTCCTGTTTGAACATGTGTTCATTCGCTGGCTCATAGAACAAGAGCTTGAGTTTCTTAAAGTCCAGCCACCGTTTGTGGTGCAGTTGTTCTGAACGCCTAAAACTGATGTGTTAGAACTGAGAGGTTCCTCTTGCATAAAACACTCACCGTTTGTATGAGGCTCAAACTTCACTTTTACATTATCTTGTTCGTTTTTTACTGCTGTCCAGTTAAGATGCTTCCACTGGCCCAGAGTTTCAATAGCACTGTTATAGGAAAGTCCCTCCAGGTTTCCTTTCAAACTGGCAAAACTGCTTGGTATCTTCAGTTGTTCGTCTTCTTCCCTTTCAATAAAAGTAGAAAAAAATCAGTCAATCAGAGGTTTCTAAATGGATGTTTTCTGGCATACAAACGGAGTGGCTCGACATACATTACAAGCAATACTATGTCCTTAACTTAATATGGGACTCTCACGCTCTTGTCCATATGGCCTTTGCACTTGTTGAAGAGAAAAAAAGAGTGTGCATGCATCTGGGCGTCAATGTGTGTGCACAGCTACCTTTCTGTGGCACTGTTTCATTTAAATGCTGACATGCATTTACTCTTCCATTTCAGGCACACAGTTCACAAAGACCTCAAATATTGTAGTACAGTATGGTAACTACC
Source organism: Aptenodytes forsteri (assembly GCF_000699145.1). NCBI lineage: Eukaryota > Metazoa > Chordata > Aves > Sphenisciformes > Spheniscidae > Aptenodytes > Aptenodytes forsteri. The sequence goes on from NW_008795036.1 coordinate 816,472, forward strand.
TTACACTTTTGTTCTTCCCTTAAAATATACCTAAATAATATTTGTATGCAGAAAAATCTAGAGATAAAATGCAAAGAGTATCTTAAATGAGATGTATTTTGTTAACAAGGAATTATTTGGACACATCAGAACTTTCTGATCAAAGTGATTTGAGGGAGAACCATGGGGGTGTTATATTTTGAGAATGCAGAGTTAGCTGAGAGGAAATAAAGTGCCTGACTTAAGTGTCCAGAGTAGTCACAGATGTTCACATTGGGCATAGACATTTTACATGTCTAACTTAATTTGTGTTGTCTTTCGTTTTCTAAGATGGCCAGTGAATTCATTTTCCATGACCTCCAGCTGAAGTACTCAACATTAGTGAAGAGCTCTGGCAGAGAAGGTTGCCTGAGCATTTCCATGCCCGATGCAGCAGTTTTCAGAACTTGGGGTCCAAATCTTCAGGTTCGGGATTTGTCTGGAATTCACTAGCGTGCAGATTCCGGACCAGGCAGGATCAGTGCTACAAACCCGCCCCCTCCCTCTCCAAACAAGAAGTGGACATCTCAATAAGAAACCGAGCATGAAAACCTGGAGAGCTAGTAAGGGTTTTAGAAGGCTTTTTTCTTAGCTCATTATTAGCAATTTTTTCCTTCGATATGGACTCAATGTGCAAGTATAGGATTTTCCAGTAGAGGGAGTCCATGTTGTTACAAAGAGAGAATGTCCCACTGTGGTAATTGTACACCAATAAAGGAGAATATTTTCTCTCTTTTTTTTTCCATTAGGTATTAAATATTTTCAGTCCTCTGCTAAATATTGTTATTGTTATTATTGATAATCTTGAGATGCAAATGGTATGATACAAGTTTGCTGCAGAACTAGCTTCTCAGGAAATGGTCTAACTGGGAAGCAATGGACTGAACAAAATGCAATAGTCACAAAAGCTTAGACCCCCAAATGAAGAATTTTACAGTGAAATAGTATCCAGTGAAAATTCTCCAAAAGAATGTATGTTTCCAGGAAGACAGCATACATTTTAACCAAAAAAGTAGTAGTAAGGATGAAGTCTATTGCAGACTATCCCGACAGAAAATGTAATCTCCAAGGCCAACTCTTGTAACACTTCAGTCTGCAGGAACTATCAAGCACAAAGGAAGGATTTTAACCACTCAGAGGGTAAAAATGTAACTAAACAAACATCGAAGAGCACGCTTAATTACACAGAAAACAATTTAGAAGTAGAGACTTGAATACAAGAAACAGCCCCATTTAATCTGCTTCTTAACAGCATGGCAAGATGATGTTTGTGCCGTCCCAGTAATGGTAAAGAGTTCCACCACCCTCAGGTGGGAGCTCCTCTGCTATTCACGTGGATCCTGGGAGATATGCTGCCTGCAAGTGATACCTACTCTAGAAGTTCAAGGACTTTTTCATTTATTTCTTCCACCTGCGAGGCATCCTAAAGGAAAAAAACAGTGGTAACAGCCACATTTTTTCCACTGGGCCAGATGGTGACTGTGTACACCTCCTGGCCCCTGCTCATTCAGTCCACCCTCTTATCTCTTCCCTCAGACCAGCTTGAAGAGATACCTCAACAAGGCCCACAGTAACTGGAACAGAGAATCCCATGGAGGAAAGAAGAAAAGCCTATTTGGGAGGAAAGGGTAAAACCCAACGGAGAGGTCCTCTTTGAATGCAAATCTGTGAGATTAGTTTCCACTCCAAGGCTGAGCCTACAGCCAACTAGATGTATCTATCTACAAACATACAATGAATATGAGCATCCCTGTTTAGATTATGTTGAACATCCACAACTAAAAACATGAGCTCAGCTGTCATCCATAATGAAAAAAAAAAAGCTTAACATAATCAAATGTTAAAAAGTAGAAAAACCAGGACACTAAATCAGCGAAGGGTTTCAGCTGCAAAGTAAAACAAACCCCCAAAATACATTTTTGTGCAAGAAAGTCAAAACATATTAATAATCAAGCATTTTGGTTTTGAATTATTCTGTTTTAGTATGTATGTACACTCAACTTCAGAAGAAAAAAAGACTGAAGAAAAAAAATGAATATTGTTTACGATTATAACAGCCATTTCATATGATTCAAGACAAAAATGGATTTCCATTTTGTAAGTAAACTAAATACTTCTCATTCAGCTCTTCTTTTAGGTCACTACAGTACTTTTAAAGATCTCATACATAAAGAATACATTCATTTTTCTGAAATACAGAGGTTTTTTTAGTATTGGAAAATATACTTACTTTAACATTTGCTGTTGAGCAAGGACATATTCTGAACAACCACTTCGATACAGAAGTTGAGTGTTAGCTTGAACCCAGACCCAGTGATCTTCGTTTGTTTGTACTTTGACTAGAGAAATGCCGTTTTCTCCATTATTCTTTGCTATGCAATTTAAAAGAAAATCTAATTTAATACAAGCAGTATTTAGTATTTTTTCTTACCTAAACTGTGGGTGAATGTTCACAGGTTTGTTTGCTGCCCTGGAATCATCAGCATAGGAAAATACAAGCTAAAATCTGTCACAAAACTAGGCAAATCACATGTAAAAAATAAAATTTGAAAAACCTAATGAGGCACTTAAACTGTAACCAAGGATTTTTCAGTATTATTAGTTCATTATATTTTTTCTCTCTCAGTAATAGCACTATACCAACAAGAAAATGTTCAGAAAAATGGGGCTATGACAGAGGAATGGTTTTAAAGAAGTTAAAGGTTTCCAGCAGGTATGACAGAAGGCTGAGTACAACTCTACTCAAGAATAAGTTGCCCACTAGGGTAGACTCACCATCAAAATTTTATCCATTGTAAAATCTGAAATACAGCATAGACTCTCATAATATTGCACAGCCAAACACTGGAAAAGCAAGTCAAAGCTGCAAACAAATCATGAGTTTTGAAGACAATACATTCTATTTTTCCTCTGTTTTCTGATCTTTGGGGAAAAGTAGCATTTGTAACATATCATCCAGTTTTCCTCAAAGAGGGATAGATATTGTCATTAATTATTAAGATTTTCACATAATCTTATTAAATTCAGTGCTGCCTTTTTTAGGAAAGCATACGTGGAGTATTCTTATTTACTATGAATGTTTATGTATCTGTAAACTTGGCATCACAGTATTTCTGGCCACTCTGAAATAGCAGACTGATTGGTATTATCTTTTGAGGCAGACAATTTGTTTTGCAGTTTTTTAAAGAAGGGGTTTTAGAGAGCAGAAAAAAGAGAGCATTGGGACCAAAACCTGAAAACCTAACAGGAGAAAAGAAAAGACAAGACAAGGTTCTTTCTCCATAAACTGTATATATTGCAGAAGTACTTAGCAGACACACCTTTGATTTGGTTTTCAGCAATCTGTAACACATTAGTGAAAGCAGCACCTTCATGATGACTGTTTCTTCCATATAATTCTGCTGCTTCACACAGCCCTGAATTACCTTTGGAACTGGAGCTGTAGAGGACAGAATATGTGGAAAATTCCTTGTCACTGAGTGACAACACAGTAAAATCACAAACTCTGAAAGATGTGATCCTCAAGCTGTTGACCATTAGCAAAGAGTTACGGTTTAAATATATAGTAACCAACACTAAATAATTATCTATGTTTCCTGCATCATTCGGTTGCTCACACTGGCGTATGACTGAATTCTGCATTCAATTAAGGAGAATAGTTATGTTTAGGAATATTCTGCTCACAACTCACTATATCTGGAATAATAAGTTTCAGCTTGAATTGAGACAAATGCTGTGTATACTCTGCTCTGCCTATTCAAAGTACATTCAAGGTACGTACATCACACTGACCAGCAATGCACTTAAGAGTTAGCATGACTTCAGTTTGCAATAATCATCATATGATTTGAATGAATTTCTTCCATTTTTTAGTTCAAAATGCATGTTAGGGCTTGGAAAGGGTGCAAAGTCCGTAACACTGCTTTACAAATTTTTCTCTTTATTAAGACCATCAGAAAAAGAATGACTATATAAATTTGCCCACCATCCCTGGCTAGCATGCTTTAGGCCTGAACCAAAGGAAACACTGAAGTTAAATGCCCACTATCATTCTTGTCAAATCCTTGGCCGCTGTCCAGTCAGTTGGTAAAACTTAAGTAAAGCACCTCTCTCCTAGGAGCTGAATTCTGATCATCGATTAATTTCACCTGGGCCACTGAAAAACTAGCAAGTGGAAATGACTTTCCAACTCCGTTCCAAAAGCCTGCGTAGTCCATTATATCAGCCTTCCAGTAATTTAATTCTTGTCAAAAGGATGTATGTGCTAGAACCACATTACACGTCTGGATAGTAAATCCACACATACACAAACATATTCTAATTAAAAGCCAAATTATGATGCTGTCAGTCACACTGATGAGCATTTTGCTTCACAGCAGTGGACCTCATTGCTGTAAGGTTATGTTTAACCAAATAAGGGAAAACATAATCCTAGCCCCAAACATCAACTAAAGTTTGATCATAGAAGAGTAACGAAAATAGGTGTTAGGAAGGAAATGAGTCAACACAATGTGTCCTGGTCTTCTGTGATTGCTACCCAGTGATCAGCCCCAGGCCATTTAGTGCAATTGTAGACTTATGTGTTCATAAGCCTTCTGTTGTAAGATAAATACGTACACCAAATACATCTCATTTGGCTCTATGTGAACACACACGCATATTCAGCTTTCTGAAGCGTTCCTTTTCCTTTGTTTGCTACCAAAATGCCCCAGTCCAAATAATTGTGCTACCAGAAGATACTGAAATTTGAAAACTCTCAGTGAAAATACTTTTTCTTTTCCATTTTTACAACTAGTAGAATGACTTACTGTGTTGGTAACTTCTGAAGGTTAGGAAGATAGCCTAACTTTCCAGTTTTTATATAAAATTAAATACAGCAATATAATAATATGTATTATATGTAAAGTACAATATATTATCTCATCTCATCTCATCTCATCTCATCTCATAGTTATTCTGTATTATATAGTTAAATCCAGATAAATTATTCACTTTTCTAAGAAAGAGTTTTAAAATGGAGAGTTATTTAGCCTAATTTGTGCTTTTTACATGCTTAATAAACATAAAGCCCATAGTATACTTTACTAACTGCTAAAAGATTAATTTGAAAATACTTTGTATTCACTGCTGCTGCATCATCAGCTTTGTGTTTTGCTTTCACAAGCAGGCTTTTCATCTTCATCTCTGTCACGGAAGGGAGCAGAAGTGGTACCACTATGCAAAATAAGGACAGCTGAGGTGGCAATACTGTTCCTGAAGAGGACTTCTTCCTTTGTCCAAAAAGAAACTTTAGTTTGCCTTGGAACTGCATTGTCTGTTATACAAAAAAAAATAGAATTATCTTAAGTATTTAATGTATAAACATTTAAAATGCTAATACAACCTATGGACCGTGTTGTTTAACACCAAAACCAGTTTTGAAACAGGGAGAAAAACTAGGAATTTCATTATCTTCATACAATTTAAATCATGAAATTTCGGAGGCATGGTGAGTGGAGGTACTATCAACAGTAAAATGAGACATTTGAGGCTGGTTTTTGTTTTTTTCTCTCCTGTGTACTTCAAGTTCTGTGTTACGTTCTGTTTGCCGAGACGGGCAGCGTATGGTGGTGCAAACAGCTATTTCCTCTGTGCCTCACTCTGAAGCTGGAACTATTATTTTTCCATGCTCTGTTCTCTCCAGTGAAATGGTTCCCGAGTTTCTTTCCTGTTGCCCTGCACTTTCTTTAGGAAGTATATGGACTGGCACAACCCAGGGGCTGTGCAGGCAGACGCCGAGGGAAAAGATGCGCCCAAGACAGCCGGATACAAAGTACATCGCTTGGAAGGAACCATCCATCCCTGCCTCAAATCTCCATATAATCAGAAGGCAGAGATCAAGTTAATAGCAAGCTGCTGCCTCTCGGTGAAAAAATTACCTGCCACAAAATGACCAGAGAAAAATCAGTCCTTTTGAGTTGGGCATTTTCCAGAGCTACAAGATCATAACAGGGATGCAGAAATGACTAACTGGTACGGCTGTTCAGACGCATAGTCTTCCAGCAAATGAACATCTGAGACAGAAGTTGCATTTCCCTGTCTCGTGCTGATCCTCTCATTTTCTTCACATGTGCTGTACTTCGTCATGAGAAGAAACAGCTTTGGTCTTTACTAAGCAAATGGGGAAGTTATTTCTAGAAATGAGCTACTCCTAGTAAGGATATTTGAGGAGCGTGAGAGACTTTCTAATTCTGTTTTTTATTATTAAAGGACCCTTTACAAAAGGGGAAAATGGATCATTATTATTCCTGTTCCTTAAAGCAAATACTTTGTGCTTAAATGTTAATCATTAAAACTCAGGCTTGCCACCCTTGAGCCAGGCCCAGTACAAATTGAGGACAGATATTGTCCAAAAGAGCTTAAAATATAGAAGTTTATAGATTCTTTCAATTCCAAATATTACAACCTTCTTTTCTCCCATCACTCTTTATACATATTAATAAATGTCTTAGGTGTTTGTTGTTAGTGCACAACAAATGAATAGTGTATCCTGTCCATGGCTCTCCGCAATATTTATATTCAATATTTATGTTGAAATATAATTACTGCATATTTTTCATATGCAGTAATTAAAATCTAGTATGTCATGACTACAGTCCTCTAAGTGAAATTATACTTACAAGGAAGCCAGAAGTACTGTCCAACAAGCAGCGAACTCGACAGATGAAACAACGAGTTAAGAAGGAAGAATAATCTGTTGTCATGCTGTCATTCTCTTGTGCTTTAAACAATTTACTGAGAATATATTCTTCTCCTAGGAGCAACAGTGGAGGCAATATATGTCAGATCACACTAAGAAAGAATGAAAATGTTCTGTAGCCAGTTGAAGGAGCTGTTACGGAAATTGCTAAAAATTACTTTATGGAAGGGTGAATATTAAATTGTATCATGTATAGATACATCTGCACATGCTCTACCAAAAGAAGAAAGAAAAGCTCTACTACGGGATTCAGGTGAGTTTCTTCAGAAACTTTGACTTTTTTATTTCCTGAGTTTTTGTGATTTTTAATGATGCAAAGCAGGGTAACAGATGTTGCTGGTTTTGAGATCAGAGATCACACAAAATATACATTAGAAAAAGGAACAAAATAAGGAAAATGCTAATGCAAGAAAAAAACCAAACAAATGAACAGTGGCTGATTAGCTAATGTTCAGCCATTGCCTCCTTGATTTTTAATGAAGTGTTTTCCAGTTTTGGACTACAAGTGCATAGCTTTTGAAATACTTATTTCCCAAAAGACACAAGTATTTGTACAGAAGTATGAACTCAGGAACTGAAATTCTCCACTGTATTAGGACAAAAATTCCAAATATTTGTAACTTTTTATAGTTTGAAATATTAATGCACATTGTTTAGTTTGTTTTCTGTGTACTTTCTACAACATCTTGCAAAGTTCCTCAGATATCTGTAAGACTCTCACAAAACACAGAAACTGCAAGAAATTCTACCAAAGTTTCATGACTGTGTTCCTGAGGACTTCATAAAGGCTGCTGAAGGATTTCTTGGAAGTTTCTCCCCACCCACCTGGAGGCTGCGCTTCCTCAATTTCTTTCCTCAGTTACTTCCTCACCTTCTGGTGATGCATATATTTTGCTGGGATCAATAATTCTTTTTAAAGTTAACAATTTCAACCCCATTGTATTTTCTGTAGTTGTGATTTCAGCTTAATGCCTCATGTAGGAGAAACCTTGAGCACACATATCCACCTGCCATCCTAGGGAAATACAGCCTCAGAGGAAAAAGTGTGTTGCTAAACCTACTTGTTCTTCTGAAGACTCCTGTCTACGTAATTTTGCATGGAAAAAAAAATGGCAGAAAGTGATGTTGCCACTGTGGTTCTGTACAGAAATGTTTTGCGTGGGATTTTTTTGCATTAATGAGAAGAACATTAATGTCCTGATCAGTGTGAACAAAAGGTTGGTAGGATGAGCACTGATGCTGTTCATTCTGCATGGATAAGAATATCCGTAGGTACACTAGTCAGAGAAAAATAAAGGAAACATTAACTTCGTAGCCTCAATGGCACACACTACCTTACAAATTTCAGGGATCAGGAAGAAACATCATCTGTGGGACAATGACATTATAGATGGCCACTATGCAGCTTTCCAGTGAAGAATCTGACTTGACGTGGAACAGACACGGGCATAGGTGGAGTGCAGTTCTACCTCTATACAGCGGTGCCTATGTTTCCAATCAACATATACAATCCCACCTGTTTCTGTCTGTAGTTGCTGTCCAGACAACATCTGGGGAGGATTCATGGCCCAGTGCAGTTGTCTACAGAAATCCTGGCGATCATCCACGTGAATGTAATCATATATATTTTGGTGCATTACATCAGTCTGAAACAATTACAACAAGAAATGTTTAATTTGTAAGTGTAGTGGGGCCGGCACATCTTTAGGTTGATACTTTCCTTAAAATAATGACTGGTGTAAGATACCTTCAGAGCAAAGATTGACTGAGGAAAGTTATTTCAGAGGCCCCTGTTTTTCACATCTGCTTTTTGACTTCATATCCTAAGATGATTCTTTTTATTCTAAATTCTTTTGTGCATATGCAAATGTGAGTCATAAAAGAAGTCCAACTGGCAGCTGGGAACTAGTGGCATCCCCCAGGGTTTGATGCTGGGACCAACCCTGTTTAATTTCTTGATTAGTGAATGATGGGATAGAGTGCACTCTCAGCAGGTTTGCAGAGGGTACCAGCTGGGGAGAGCAGGATGGCTACTCAGACCTTGATGGCCTGTAAAAATGGGCTGACAGGAACCTCAGGAAGTTCAACAAAGGCAAAGTTCTCTCTAATTTTGAGTACTCCAGGAAAAGAAAGATATTAGCATACCAAAGTGAGCCCAGGAGAGTGCTACCAAGACACGTAAGAGGGCTGGAGCACATGACATATCAGGAGAGGAAAGAGCAGGGTTTGTTATGCTGTAAGAAGAGAAAACTTCAGGAAGAACTTACTGCTGTCTACATCAACCGAATGAGTGGGTGTAGAGAAGAAAAAGCCTGACTGTTCTCAGAAGAACAAAGTGGGAGGACAAGAAGCAACAGACACAAGTTGCAACATGGGAAACTGGGACTTGATATAAGCAAAAAAAATTTACAGTCAGGGTGGTTAAACACTGGAACAGGTCTTCCAGAGGGGTCATAGAAACTCAAAACTTGACAGGATGAGTCCTGGATCAACCTGTTCTAACTGGATCTGCTTTGAGCAAGAGGTTGGACTAGATGACCTCCAGAGGTCCTTTCCAACTACACGGTTCTGTCATTCTGTGACTTTACAATATATTTATTATACACAGGCAACCAGTCTAGAATAGCAGCATCTTATACTGAAATCGAAAGGAAACTTTTAGCTAAATCTTATTTTTATACTAGATCATGTTTCTGTTAACAAAAGTTTTACAAAAGGAACAACATTACAAGGAATTAATCTTCACCTGTCAGATCACAAAAAAAAAAAAAAGAAAATTAGTCTGAAATGGCATAGTAAAATAACTTAATTTCAGTAGCAGGGTATGTCTAATCAGCAGAAGAAGGATAAGGCAAAACAACAGAGTGCTGCATTTTAGAAAGCCAGTTAGCAGGAGTGACTACAAGAAAGTCATTACAATGACAGTGACTAAGTATTCTAAATATTTGTTAATATATTTACCTGATGAAACCCTAGATAATCCACAATCGTCGATGATGCATAAAATATCATTCCATCTGCACTCACCACCAACGCAAAACCGTTCAGTGACTAAAGAAGGGAAAACAAAACAATTAAAAATATAATCAGAAAGTAAAGAGTAAAATGGGTATAAAACGTAGTAATTTTAAGAATATTCTAGATATGAAAAAATCACTGCAAAAAAGTTGGACATCAAATTTTTCCAGAAGGGCCTTTTTTTTCTAACATGAAAAAATGAATAACAATCTGGAACATGCTTTTTTCCTTTTTTCAAAAAGTTAGGATAGCTAATTACAGTGTAACTACCATATTACATTACTAGTTTATTATCTACTTTAAATTTTATTTTGTCATTAATTCATATAATTAAAAGTTTAATAGCGTGTCAACTACTTTTTTTTTCTTTTAATTGAAAACATCACATTCCATAATAATTGCTTTGAATCAATATGCATTGATACATATAGATAATATAATAATCTCCAACAAGAAAATTAAATACATGTGCTGTTGTAGCTATGACTCTAAAACTGGACGTGTATTTTAAAGTATGGCTATTTTATAAAGCTTCTATAAAAATACATACATAGCATAATTGCATAAATGCAATTAATATAAAAAATAGGCAATAAATACTTCACTGATACAGACCAATGTTTAGTCTGGAAAAACACTAAATTAATTCTCATAGACTCAGTGATGCAAGGAAAGCAACCAGAGAAATCCAAAAATAAAAGTAAGGATTAAATGAAATACATGACGTAAACATTAAGATCCATCATGCTGCATGCAGACTGACTAATTTTGCCTCTCTTCCCTTGATAAAGATTCAGTAACATATCTTCACTCCTGCAGGCTTGCATTCCAAGGTAGTTTAGATGATCCTTTCATGTGATGGTTTTGAGGTCTTTTGAGATTACAGTTCAAATAGCTGCTGATGAAATACTGCTATATTATTATTATCCTTGCTTCACCTTTCTCTCAATTTACTGTTGTAGCGATGTGCCTATTAATCCTGAGTTAATCCTGAAGCACAATGAGGGCAGATTTTCAATTGCTCGGTAACCAGATACACTGACATATTCTTTTGAGCTTGGTTCTCTTTTCAGTTCCTAAATAAGGACCAGATTTCCAAGACTGCTCGAAGCCTGTTCCCACTGTGACAATGGTGGGCAGAATTTCAAGAGTTCAGTGCACAATAGGCTGACCTCCTCAGAAGATTTGGCCCAAATCATAAATCTGGAGCACCTTTGGAAACGTGGCCCAATGGGGCCATACATGGCCAGGGGCTCTGCACCTCAAAGAACCTGTGAACTGGTGACTGGAGAAATCTAATGGAGACACTGCAATGGCTCACCTATGTTTGGAAAGAGCTGTAGCAGCAACTGATTCAATCAAGTCAATGCTAACCATGAGTCATGGCTAAGAATAGTCAAGGGCAAACCGTGTTCAGCTCCAGGTCAGCTCCATAGATACAGATCCTTTCCAGAATAAGTGTTATCTCTGGCTAATTGGGTTTGTGTTGAACACTAGTTATCCCTGTCTACTCTTAAAGCAGACGGAGTTGCTGGACTGGTGCTATTTTCTGCTCTAAATAATGCCCAAATTCATCCCAGCACCTCACCAAACAGAAGACGGTGGGTCAAGATTTCTGCATCTTCACATCTGTGCCTTTCATTGCACTGAGAGGAGCCTCCATAGATGGTATCTACCATATCCATTTCCAATGTCAAGTGGAAATAAGAAAGCATTTTTGGCACCTTGTCTCTTTGGACTCATCTTCACAGCAATGAAACTATCAGTGATGTGATGTTAGGAATTTTATTACTTTTTGAATATCTGGCAGGCCTTTTAATTTGGACAGACTAAAAATTTCCACAAAGATAACCATAGGACATTTAAGGGAGCTCCTTCATGCGGATGTCTGTGGCTGTTACCGTGCACGTTCCAAAAGACCTCCAGTCCAGCCCGTGCAGCCTGGACAGGTAGAAATTAAGAGCATTAAAGAAATGTTCTTAACCTATACAAATTAATGCACCAAGCCCTATCTGGGAAGGCTTCAAAAATGACTACAAGATCTGAATATGATCAAAGAAGCTCTCACAGTATCATGCTGAACATCCTTAAAATGTGCCTTCCATTGTCCTGCAGGCAAGCTGGAGTTTTGCAGCCCCTGTAGGAAATAGATGAGGGAGCACCTGCTTTTGCCAAGGATTGTTGTTATGAATCAAGAAATAAATATCCCTATTTGAAAATGAATCTTCTTCATCCAACATATAGATATATACTCTTTAGGCCCAGACATGTATCGCAAGAGATCAGTCTCTACCTGTAAGATGTAAAACTTGCTCCCCCACAGTGGAAGGCAGGCAGCTGTTTCTTTACACAAGTTTTTCCTTCACAAAGCCAGAGTTGGACTGGACCAGGTGCAGCAGTTTGTAAAAATGAGAAGGGGAAATGGGACCATGTGTATTTCTAAGGGTTCGGATCAGTGGACTGGCAACTACATCTGTGAGGTTGGAGGAGGTATTAAGGAAGGGTGGGAGGGAGCAAGAGGAAAGAAGAAGTGGAGGAAAAGTTCAAGGAGCCATGTGTTTAAGTTAAGCCAGAAGCAAGTATGGATTTGAGGGAGGTATGTAACTGAAGAGATTACAAACTTCCCCTGATTTGCTTTTGGTTTGTTCTCAAAATGCTGATGTCCTCTCCTGAGTTAAGATCTCTTAACTAAGCATTGCCTGGTTTTCATGTCCCCGAACGCAGACATCAGATGCTCTGCCCTGAAGGCAGGAAAAGCAAAACGCACTTTGGTGCAACAATGACTTTTATGGAGCCACATGAAGCTATTGAGCATTAACACAAATTCCATGTGTCTAAACCTCATTTTAGCTGGGAAACCTGCTGCTTCAACTGCACTAAAAAGAGAGGAGCTGGACGTAGAGTAAAACTTCATAACCAGTAAGTCTTACCCATGACTGCAAATTTTTCTGTTTTCTCAATATTACCCTAAAATGCAGTTCGATGTGAAACCTGACATCTGTAGCACAGAGGACTCTGAATAGAGTCTGAGTAGGGCTGAGATTTATACTTTTCTTACCTACTTACCACAGCTGGGGAAAAGGAGGAGGGTGTTTGCTAGCACAGGTCTGGTACCCCAGAAGTGGGTAGTAGTGACTGCAAATTAGTCGGAAAAGACCTCTTCTGACCTCTCAATAAATCTCTCAGGTATTATATACAACTCCATACTCAAGCCCTTTACAGTAACACTGCGTAGAGATTTTCCATTATTCTGGCCAGAATCCTAGTGATTTGTTAGACTGAGTGGAAGGGAGAGACAGCTTCAGTCCATGAGAACAAACAAAAACTATTCCCAGCTTTTTTGTTCTAAGTTACCGGGTCTCACGTTAAACAGGACAACAAAGTATATGGCTCCACTTATGATTTTAAACATTCTCAGTTACTCAAATAAAATTCTCAGTGATAGCTTTCTCTCGTTCCCAGTGAATGGGAGGCTGCACTGGTGTGCTGTGTCAGAACCACAGCAGCCATCTGCCTGGTTTATCGATACCCTGGGGGGAGGAGAAGGGAAAGAGGACACGGACCAGCCTCATACCCGTGCAGTTTGTGCTCCCTGATGTAAGCACATGTCTGCCCAAAACACAAAGGGGACAGCCCAGAGAAATAAAAGCAGCTCTCCTCATTTCACTTGATTCCTTTCGGTAGAAATAATGGAAAGCTTAAAATAGGGCTCTTGGATTTAGAGGAGGAAATAACCAAACTCCACGGCTCAACGTCGATGTTATTTGCTTTGTGTACAACGTGTGTGTTTTAATCAATAAAGTCCACTTGCATCCTATCACAATTTTTACCAATTTGCATACACTTATACAAACACACAGGGACACACTCACACATAGAAACAGACAGACAGACACACACAAAGATATTAGTGTGGACATTAAAACTTTTGCAACAAAAACAAACTAACTTCAAATTTGCAAAAAATACATGGTTGTAAATTGCCATTTGGTAAACCATATGGATTCAATGACAGATGGAATTTCTAATCCAGGATAATAGCTGAAACATGTGAGACAGACTTAAGTATGTGTTGTGAACATTTGTTTGTTTGTATTTGGCTTTTTAAAAACACTTACATGAGTTTTCTACATTGTACTTAAAAAATGAAATCACTTTTCTTTTTTCCCAAATGGAAAAAAGAAAAAGAGCTTAGCACCAGACAGGGGCCTGTGTTCTTTTGAAAAAACATGTACATCCAATTACGTACTCACGAAAAGCTGCACCTGCTACTGAAACAAAAAACAATTAATCTGTCAGTTCAAAGAAACTACGACATTATTCTGGTGCCCGCAGTAGCTGTGAGATGGAAGTTATCAGTTCCTTCCATTGAGAAGTTTTTGAAACATTATTAGTCAAGAGGTTCTCTTTGGGAATGAAGGCAAATATTTTGAGGAAGATAGGACTTCCTTTGGCAAGGTCCTTTATATATCCTGATATTTTTTCTGGTCCCATAGCAGAAAATCAGCCAGCAAATACTTCAAAGATATTTTGGTCAAGGTCATAGCATAGTAAAAATAAGGAGGGGGGGGGGGGGGGGGGAGAGAGAACAAGTTCCAAGCCACATTTCTCTTATTACTCTTCCTTGAAATAAAGGAAAACTCACTAGCATTAGGTCTCCAGAGACCATGTTACTATGGTTACTAAAGTACAACAGTCAAGGCCTGCAGCCATGCCTTGCTTTGAACAGATTTTCAAGTCACGCAACTTGGGTACTAAATTTCCAGGGTCAGTTGGCTCGCAGTTTATCTGGAACAGTTTCATTTAATAGTGGATCGCTGGGTTTTTGCATCCTATGTGAGATGGGGCCATTTTCTGGTGATCTAAATAAGTAGCTATTTAAAAACTCTGGAAATGATATACTCGTTCTTGTCTTATGAGTATTAGGAGGAAAATGCAGACAGTTAATGTGTCTTCTGTCTTTAACTGTATTGTTTAGTGAATCAGTATTTCTTTCCACTGGTGTTTTTAGGACTCATAATTGCCCTTCTCAAAAATCCCGCTGGAATCCCTGAGGTTCTCTTTATAAACTGAAAAAAAATGAAACTCTTACAGAACCCTGAAATAAAACCCCACATAAAAGACTATTCAGAAATACCGTATCTGGTGACATCAGAATATGGCCTTTGCTCAACAAGTACAGTATCTCTTAGCCCTCCGGACTCTTATGTATTTCTCTGGTATCTACAAAGCAACTTCAAAAGGAATATTTCTGTGAGTAAGCACTATTTCATGCAAAGGGGGAGTGGCAGAATTGTTTTTAGCATTCAGTTTTGATCAAAGGCTTGCATGTACTGCTTAGTTTTCAGGCAAAAGAAACAAAACAGAAGATGAATTTCCATCATTTGAGCCAGAGGAGGAAGTAAATCCCACAGGCTGAAGCCTACAGCCATGGGTTTATATGGGAAGCCTTTCGGAGAGAAAGTGTTCGATCTGATTGATTGGTTTTCATAGACAGCAGAAATGTTTCTTTTCAAATACAAAGAAATACGTACATATGATCATTAAGCCCCTTTCACTCTTCTTGTCTTCCCAGGTAAAACGAAGTTCACATTCCTGCCTATCTCCTTGAGCCTGGATATCACTTCAGGCTCCTTAAAGACAGTATGGAAATTCAGCATCTAGTGCTGCGCTACCCAGAGCAGGGCCTGGCAAAATTTTCAAAAATTATTCACGTTGCCAGAAGAATTTGAGCTCTGGCCCTCCCGTTTACTGTTGGAGGGAACAGCTGTGCCACCTGAAAGGCATGGATGATTATGAGCCATTCAGCTGGTAAAATTTCTCCTTATTCCGTTTTTCAGTATCCCATCACTTCCACCAAGGAATTAGGGCAACTTTGGAGATACTTGTTTATGTATGTGTCTTCAGGCTAACGAGGGAGCTGGAATGCTGTGGCTCATCAAGAGGCAGCAGACAAAACTGGCCTCCTGGAAATCAGTTAGGAAAATGTAAGTCATTGGGCTCTGGTAATCATGAGCTATAAACTTTCAAGAAAACATAGTAGTTCCCCGGAGGGTGAGATTGTAACGTGTGCACAGATGTAAACGCATTTTAAACCACGGTGATGTTGTTTTTTGGATGCTTGATATGTAGTAAGTATTGGACACAACCAAGAACAACTTTGCCTCTAAAGTTGTTTTGATGCATGATGCAAAATTGTAAATGTAGTTTTTCTTTCCTTATACTTTCCTTCCAAGCTAAGCTTTTGTAACAAAGCTTGCTTAGTCTGTGTCAAGTCCTTGGGGTAGGGTTCTTTACTATATGCATGAACTGCTGGCCTCCGATGAGCCCGATGCCTCAAAACCAACCGCTCTGCCCAAGATGGCATTAAGAAAGAAGAGCTGTATGCAGATTGATCTGAAGCATCGTTTGACTTTGTATGTGCAGAAAGTTGATGTGGTGCACTCTAGAAAGAGATACATGACAATTGAATCCCATTGTTTTCACACGTACTAAACACTGGAAACGAGAATACAGACCGTGCTTCCAGAGTGGAGCAGTACCAGCGACTAATAGCTTCAGGACAGGTTAGGGAAGGTTTTGTTGCTGCAAAAGTGAATTCATGGGTGACACCAAACACCTCAGTACAAATTTGTTACATGGTGTGTTTGTTTAGAATAAATTATTAACACCAACAATGCTTGCTATTGATGGCAAGGTTTGGTGGATTTTCTCACATCTAATTGTAAAAAATTCACGATTCTTTTCTTTGCATTACCAGTTAGGATTTCATATGGGAAGTGAGTATATAAATACTACCTGAGATGAATGGACATTATACAAGTACCGGAGACTATTTATAGTAATCCAAAGAAGAAGAATATTCAAATCATTAATTCTAAAATTGTCAGAAAAAAGCACATTTTGTTTATTAATACATAGAAATAGGTATCATGATTTCTGGATATGCTAGTGAGTACTTGGATGAGTAACGTGCCATTTACCTTAGCAATTATCATGAAAGGATATCTTGTATATCTTTTCCTTTAGCCTCCTTATTAATCATGATGTTGAATTTAAAATTGTGCTCTACCAGTAATGGAACCCTACTGTCAATGCTCTTTCACAAATACTATGCTCTGGACTACACTTGGAAATAGAAACAATCTTTATATTGATTTATGCAGTTTCTCATTTCACTTCCTCAAAAGCAGATGTTGTATTCGCAGATGGAAGCAAAGCTGGGGCAATATCGTATCTTCAGTGCAAGTTCAGCCCTTCATTCTTTCTGAGTTCTGCAGCTGCTCTGGGCTTTTCAGTCTTCTCTTCAACAATTTCAATATAGAAAATGCAAGCCTGATTAATTCCATTTGAGAAGACTCAAAATGAAGCATTAATTGCTCACTACTCTGCACTTGTAATAACAAATTTAGTTAGGTAGCCTTTGCAATAACAAATGTAGTAAGATTACCCATTATCTTCCACAGAAATAACTTACTGAAAAGAGTCTTGAGTAATATTTATCCAACATGTTGGACAATTAGACATATGTAAGTACCAAATGTCTGGAATTTTTTTTAGTGTTATTTACATATAAGTGCATCGAGTCCTGAAGAGAAGAAGCCATCATAATATTCCATCCACAGCTGACTTTTATTTGTACTTGCAAACTGTTAACGAGCATGAATGGCAGACATCTCTTTCTGCAGGGAATCAAAACCTAAAAAAGACAATGTTGTAGCCTATATACTGTAAACAGAATGTGATGTCCTAATTTCAGAACACTATTTTTCTGTGTATTTAGCACTATATATCACATTTTCTAACACAGAACTATTTCAGGGGGTGGGGAGAAGAGCAAAGCAATCTGTATTTCACATTCTGTTCAATAATATATGCTAAACCAGCTTTTTAAAACACCATTTCATGTCAGTGGATTTTTTAGGGAGTGTGGCATTCCTGAATTTGACTCTGGGAACTGTCTTACTGTGCTAGTTATCATCTTATGCATGTTTTATATCCTGTAAGTATCATGTATAAAGCACACCCTATCCCACGCTGGCAGCAGGTGAGAATTCTGCTATTAATGTGTTACGCTGACCCGGAGAGGTAAGCAACACTTTCTCTAATCTAGATATCAAGTGGATGACAGTGGATTGTCTGGAAAGAGGTAAAGATGGAAGGTTAGAGACAACTCCTCTAACCAGCAGCAACGACTGCAAATCTTAAGCTGAGTTATAGACTACATGAACCCCTCCCCAAGGCCCTTCTGCAAGCCCCTGCTTTAGTTTGAGCAGACATTTGTTTTCTTATGGCTAAAAAAAGCCCGATCTCAGTTACTGGACAATTCGGGGGGCATTGCAGTACTGGGAGGAGGGGGGGAGGTGTAAAACATGTTGGGGAAAATGCCTGCTGTTGGCCACCATCAGCTTTTGCAGCTAGGAATTCCTGGAATAACTGCAATTACAATGGGATACAAAAACGATCTAATTTTTCTTTTTTCTACTCATAAAATGTCAGGGACAGTTAAAATCAGAATGATGGTGATTTCTCTTGAAGTTCTTGGAACAGAAACAGAACTCTTTGAAGGGTGCCTATCTGTCCTCCTGTCTCCAAATCAATACTATATACTTGCTAATAGGAAACAGTACATTTAATGGTCAACATCATGCTTTTTCATAGCAGTTTTCTTTTCAGTTCAAACTCATCAAACAGCATTTTCAAGTTTTATTAACTGAGGTAGGCAAAAAGTAAAATTGAAATGTACTCAATATTTCCAGTAAAATATGTAAGTTTTTCTTTTGAAACCTTCATAATGACAAAACAAAATCACTGCAAATTTGCAAAAATTCTTAAGACAACACACAATCTTGCCTGGACCTGCTTTCCTGCTCGTCACTTCACCTTACTGAGAAGATAGCAAGGCTGAAGGTCATTAGCTTTTCTGAGTTGAGAATGAGGAATATACTGGAAGCAAGCGTCAGCTATAACTACAGATTAGGCTACTGATTTATAATTTCACTTCAATCAGTTGAAGACCAGTTAAACAAACGTAAGATTGCAATTATCTATGATAATAGGCATTATTTAAAGTGTATTTCTTATTTCTTCTGAGGTTTTTTTTTACAATACATGACTGTGCCATCTTCAAAAACAGGACGCTTCCCCAAAAGCAAATGCTCATAAAGAAATTAGTGCAGAAGGAACAGTGGGTTATGATTGCCTTCGTTACTTGAATGCAAGAAGTCCAGTTCCAGTAGCAGACTAAATCCCAATGCATCTATATGACGCATCGCTCGCATACAGATATTGAACCTATTGATTGGCGAGAACGGTTGCCAAGGGTTAGCTCTGAAGTCACTGAGGAAAAAACCTAATGGAGCTGAAATGGGAGAATATGTTTTGTTGGGGAGGAAGTCACGTGGCTGCTGAACCGCCTCCAGAGGCACCGAAATAGCCTGAGCAGGAACAGAGGACGCGGCTGTGAAAAGTGAGCTCAGGTGGAGTTGGCTGTGATGAACAGTCTGGAGACAGCAACAGCGATCTTAAATTTGGACCCACATCTGGTCTGTGCCCGAAGCTTATTGATTCTTTACCTTAATGCTGCTGATGGACAGCTTCTCCGTTCACTGGTACACGTAAAATTTCTCAGCTAGGCCTCCTCATACGACAAATGGAAGCCAACTTTTCTGATGCCAGTGCAAACCAGAGAGGATGCGAACTGTCTCTCCTCGCTGCACACCTGTGCTGGCTGCCTGCTCCCCCTTCTCTATCACATTAAACATAAGCTGCTTGTCCTGATTTTCTGATTTGCTCAGAGCTCGCTCCCCACTCAATTACAACCTGTCATTTCATGTTAGAGAAGCTAAGTACTAACTCTCATCAGTCAAACATGTTACCCTTACCCATACGCAAGATTCAAAAACAAGCACTTACGTTAGAGAAGCATTTTGCTAAAAGGCTCCGTGCAAGCCTCTGCAGGGGTATCTGATTTTTCTCCTTCGAATCCCTCCTTAAAACTCTTGCAAAAGTCCTGGCAAAGGTCAAGCTGCTCATACACTATGAGTACTGGCAATCGTGGTTACCATTTTGTTCGTTATTTCCACACACTGTGTTGCCCATCAAAATGTATCTTTCATCACTTGTCTTGTATTTAGGCTGCAAATCTGAAGGGAGGGGATCACATCTTTTTGTTTTGCTCTGCCCCTCTGTCAAGCTGGAGGGTGCCACCGCCTGTACTTCAGAAACCTCAGCGCTGTGGCAGCATCGTGATCATTACAGTCATAACAGTAGCACTAAGGACTGGAGGAGAGAGCAAATGGTATTTAGAGGTCACAGGCTTTTCTGTCCAGATTTGTTTGAGAAGAAAAAAAAAAAGAAGAAAGGAATAAGCGAGAACATTAGTTATTTGTTTAAAGGGCAACAGAAAGGATATTTTTTGCATAAAGTTGTGGCCATGCCAAATTTCAAGTCTGGATTTTAGAAATACGCCTATTTGCAAAGAAAAAAAAAAGGGACCAGGGCCTCTGAAATGTTCCTTTGTGTTTTGCCTGCGCCTGGCAAGAAGAAAGTGAATGTACGCATGTGATAAAATGGCAAGTTACTCCTGACCCCATTTATGGCTCTTTTTTTCATGGATAAATTCTCTGTAAGTCATCCCAAGTGACTAATGTCAGCTTAAATCATGTCATCTGAATTACTGGGAGAAGGTTCATGTTTGAAAACAAAGGAAAGCAAAAGGGTTGTTTGGGTAACTTTTAAAAGTTACATTAATTGAAAAAGAAAATGCACTGAGACTATGAGCTTTTTATGAGAACTTCCTATTTTGATGGCCCCATTTTAAACCAGTAGATTAAAAGGTGAAGCACTATATCATCATCTAACAGGATTTACTTTAGAAGGACTGTACTAAGAGAGTCAGCACCGTTGGAAGCTGAAAAGGAATTCAAGACCAGAATAAATCAAAACCTCTCTCTCTACCAGCTTTTGATTTCTGAAGTCCGTGCCTTGGTCATAGCCCCATATAACAACCACGCACTTTTGTCTGACTCCCAATTTTCCTTTTCAAGTTCAAGTTAAAAAAATAACAGGAAGAGTAAAATCTCTTGTTCTCAGACTGAAATTCAAACTGGAGTACCTTTTTCAATAACAGAGTTTTATCAAGTACTGATTACATAAATCAGTTTGGAAGGAGGAAGTGGAATTAGACTAACAAGTTTAAAAAAATTACAGGAAACCAAGTGGGAAAAGGGTTTCCTATGTTATTTCCTTATGCAGAGTGAAGAACAGCACCAATAGGATGTTTTCTAATGTATCATTTTCCAACTCCCTTGGAATGAAACTTGAACTCTAGTTCAAGCTGTCAGTAGAGGCCACCTGGAAATACCTTTCAGTGCCAAAATGTGCACATACACCTCTCTGTTCCAAGTAACTCCCAGAAAGCTTATTATTTGCAGCCACTTTTAAGGTAACGACATCATGTTAAATAATATGCTTCAAGCTTGCATTGTATCAAATCCTGAATCCTTTACTTAGATAAAAAGTCTGACTTTCGTTGTTTTTGATTAAGAAGTCTTGGGTTTTATTTGGTATTAAAGCTAATGAAAAAAAAGCCTCGCTAACTTCAGTGGGAACTACCAAGCAAGAACCAAAATTTCCTATTCACAATAGTGCCCAAATCTGTGATATGGAATTAAGAAATAATATATAAAGGTCTTGCCTGTGTGATAAAGTGCCTATACCTGATTATGCTATTGCTTTGCACCAACAGTCAATTCCAAGCACAAATGCTGCTGGTTCAGTAGCTAGATACCTGAATTGCCTCACTAGTCATGTCACTTACAACTCAAATCAGCAAAATTCATCTGCTGAATGGTAGAACAAAAGCATGCCGACAAAACACAGAAGCTCAGTTTGAAAAATCCAGCTTTAGATGATGAAGTAGTTAATGTAATGAAGCTAGGATTATTGATACCAGTGGAGAGTTATAAGGGCCGCACCACCAAAACGAGCTTTCACTGTTTTTCTCCACTTCTGAAGACAGACATGATTTTGAAGAAGTTATTTCTTTGTTTTTGTTTAAAAAAAAGACCATATGTCTGTGATTTTAAGATATTTTTTAAGATGCCAGGCATCTGACAGTCATTGTCTAAAAATTTAAATAAGTAAGTTGTAATTGTAGTACTGTTTAGGAAGGGTGGAGAATGAGACCTTTGCCATAGATTAATATAGAAAATGTCAATAATTTTCTTTTTCTGCCATTGGTGAAAACTAAGAGGTCTGTCCTGTGTTTGGCCAGAAGAAACAAAGTCTCTTTCATACGCACGAGGAGATTCCAAAGCATACAGCAGCCTGCTGCTAAGCGTATACACTGAGTGCACGGGTCTCCTGGGCAGTCTCCTGACGTGCTAAACTGAATAAAGATTGGCGTAGTTGCCACCAGATGCTCCGGAAGGGTGGGGTGGGCTGCAGAACCAGGGAGGTGCAGATGTTCCCATTGAAAGAGCAGGTGATTTCGGCATCAGAGCAATGCCGTGGAGGCTTCCGTAAGGGAGCCTGTTGTCACTCTGAACTATGTACCGAAAAATAGGCTACGGGTTTTTTCTCTTCAGTGCGCAGACATGTCGAGCCTGCAGCCACCCTTCTGGGTTGTAATTCAAATTATGCCTGAAAGGTCTTGCATTTCTTGCTCCCATGCATGGGGTTTACAGTGAAATAGCAACCAAATCCAACACCTTGTTATTCAGCCACATGTCACTATTTGTTTTCAACAGGAAAAAGGTAGCTTGGGCATGCATAGCTAACTATCTCTGCTCAGGAAGAGTAAATGTACAGTGTCACTGAATAAGAAATACCAGGATAGTATGATGACTGGCATCTTCAGTGCAGCCATAAAGAAAAACATGAGACAAAACCAGAGAAATGTGATTCTTGTGCCCTGAAGCCTGAAGAGTAGAGGACTCGTGGAAATCTGTCTGTGGACTGGGCAAAAGAGTGGCTTGGAACATTCTGAAAACAACATGGACCTTCCCTGAAAGACTGTGAGCTGCCGGTGAGCACGGAAATGACAAAACAGGCCAGGTCTGGCCTTTATCAGTATTCATCAGCGAGATGGGGCATGACAGAACCAGGCAGTCTTACTCTATTAGCATCTGTTTGGGAGCTGCCTGGAATATCCAGGTTTCTTTTTAATTTTTGTGACATTTTGGATATAAAACACTATTTTCACACCTGAAAAGAATTATGTCCAGTACATCTGGAGACAGAGATACCATAAATCCTATGCTGCAGACTACAACAGCAGAATAGAAGACCAACAGACATAACAAAGAAGGAAGGAAAGGCCATCAAGACATCTCCTTCAGCAGCAAGTGTTGAGACAGACATTTGAACATCAGTGATTCTTCCATAAGGAGCAGAAAAACTGCAGGAGCAACTGTGAGGTGATCAATAAAGTCCAAGTGACAATTTTAACAGGGTGTTGCTTAGTATATGGGTGATAATTACGCAAGAAGCAGCGTCAGTGGTGATGATGGGGCCACTGCCTGACTGCATGTCATTGAGAAAACAGGTCCAGAGAGGGCCTCCCTCTTGACAACAGACATTTAATTCTCCCGATAGGATAGCGTAACACATGAAAATTACACGTGCATTTGGGATGAGGAATTACCTGCACAACAGTGTAGACTCTGAGTCTGGGCTTGAGACTGTGAGTGCAGCATAGCTGGGGGGAAGAGTAGGAGGTGGCTAACAGCCATGAGATGATTATTGCAATCAAGGCTATTGCCTAGATACCCACCAGTGATTCATTCTTATTTTTCCAAGTCACCATTTCATTGTGTTTCTCCACCCCATCACCCCATAAATTCTATCTGGATTTATTGACTGCCAATACAAGTTATTTTCCCACTTTTCTGGTTATGGGTTTGGCCCAGTGTTCTTTAAGTATTCAGTAACAGGCTTCAGAAACTGAATGTGGCCCTTTTCTGCCAGAAGGCATGTGGCACAAGGGTTCCAATACCACCTGTCTTGGAAAATATTTTGAAAATGCAAAGTTAAAAATTATTACTGCAGTCAAACAGTTGGAGTCTGAAGTCTCCAAGGAGAGCAAAGATTGCAAGAATGGGGTATACTCAAAAAGACCATTAATAAAATTGGACTTTGGTTCTTAGAACTTTGTCTTCCCTCCAAAGGGAAACAAAGATGGCAAGAAAAGACTCTCTTATCCAGAAGAAGTGATCTTAAAACACTGGAAGAAATTATTTATTTAGATACCTGCTGTGCTCCACTAAAAAGACTTTGATAAACTGCTATCATTGTTTATTCTATGATTGCTGATGAAAGCTATTTGATTATAGCTGTAAAAAATCTCTATAAAATTCTAAATAAAAAACACATGTTGTGGCAGAGGCCTTTAGAAATAAAAAACATTTTAAACATACTTTGAAGACAGCCTAATTCCATTCATTTCTTTCAAGCTGAAAGGGGAAGTACTGCATTGTTCCAAGACTCAAGAGTCACAGATACATTATTTACCAATAATTAGGGTTCTTGTTATTCCATATTTCTATCTATACATAGAGCACAGTGATCATACCGACTAGGAAAAAAAAAGGCAGTTATCACTGGTTTTCCGTTAACATTACAGTCAGGGACAGTACTATTCACACATATTTTGGTGATCATTCTGGTTTGTATTATATAAAGCATCTAGGAGAGGTTGCACAGTGCAAGGTGGTGTCACAAGAAGGAAAGCAGCTTTTGACAGCTGAAAAATATCTTTTGAGAGCCGATAAAGTGGCCAGATTCACAAGTCAATATACAAAGCACAGCAACCACTGGCAGGATTGTTTGCTTCTCCTTGGAAGGAATCACAAATGCAACTATTTAGTTAAAACCCCACAGTCCCTAATAACCAACATGGTGAATTTGGTTGAACAACAAAAAAACCCACTTTTCTTCACATGCCATGGCCACTGAATGAGCATCCGAGCCAAACTCAGTCCCCAGGGAGCGTTCCCAGCAAGGCCTAAGGAAAATTCATCCTCTTACTCTAGGTCAGACATGCCCATAAACGAAGCCTGGTGAATACATTCATATTAACATGCACTTAATCATCTAGTTAATGATCCACATTAAGTATGATCCAGGATAAAATACCTCCCATATATTCAAAAGGAATGTGACTCTTATGTACCCTGTAGTAAGCAGACCATTAGCATATTCAGTAGTATTAGTCTCTTGTAACCTACCTGAGATTGCGTTTCAGTGTTCTCTCCATGTGCTCGTAGCAGTAGGGCTACTGTTTGAAGAGCCTTAATGATTATAACTTGTGGGCATGTAATATACACCCAACAAAACATAGACTAAAGATAGGAGAGCCTTATTAAAAATTAGATACTCACCATATTTATCATTTATTGTACGCCCTGTACTCCCTATTCATTGAGAATGGAAATGATTGCAAATAATACCTGACAGCCAAGCATCTCATTTTGGCACTAGCACCAACTAATCAGATGCCTCTGTGTTACTTGCTTTGAAATACAAAATTTAAATCTTCTAAAGTATTAAGAGGAAGGAAAGCAGGGTGCCAGTTTCCATTCCATAGACTTGAATGACATATGATATTGGATCCCATGATAAAATGTCTTTTTTCTTTAATAGTATACAGCATTTATTTGCTGGAGGCTACTATTTAATTTCCATTTACGTGTATCTCAGAGCTGTGATTAAAACACAATTTTTATACCATGAATATTATCCTATCCAAAACAACTATACATATGTAGGAATCACACAGGAATTTCCAAGGACCTCAGTGTATAAAAGGCATTATTACATCATGTGTTTGAAATGCAGATGTATCTGGGATGGACTGCTGTGCTCTAGCTGGTTCAGTAGTTCACAGCAGTATTAATTCTTCATCCAGATTAATGGATCCAATTCTCAGTAACAGTATGGCCCCTTTATGCTGCTCTGCCAATATAAAGTCATCCTAAAGGGGATGGAAATACACAGAAGGAATAGCTTCTGCACACACGGCTTCCCTCAGAGCACAGAGCTGAGGAAGTACGATAAATTAAAATATCCCAGAATAATCTTAACTCAGACAGAAACCAGGCAAGCTCCTGTTGGCACTCTCAAAATATGGGCCAAGTAAAATAATCCTCTGCTATCACTCCAAGTGAAAAAGAACTGTGAACCGGCCCACTGGAGTTCACTGGTAATTTCAAGGATGTGGGGGTGTAAGGTACAATTGCCCAAACAGAGACTGACCGGGACTATCATGACTGCCAGTTTTACTCTTGCAAGAAGTGCTCACAAGTGTGATTCTTGAATGACTCACACCAAGACCGACCATTTGTTCAAAGTTGCCACAAAGCATTAACCTGAATATATGATCAAACCGAAGAAATTAGAGCCAGAAAAGACAGCATTTTTTCACTCACCTCTAGTAGAAGTCCACCCTCTTGTACAGCAGTCTTGTTAGATACGTTGTCTTCTTTTATCGTTTGGCCAACTTGCTTCTTAAAGTGCTTTTCTTGAATGGCTGTTGGAAAGAGTTATTGTCAATTTAGAAATCATAACGATTAGGGCCGCTAGACTAAAATTCTTATTTAGGCACTTAACATGCATTGATTTAATTGGGAGTTACTGTCTTTGTGGTCTGGATCTCAGTTACTGACAACTTTCTTTTGCTGTGAGGGAGATAGATACATATTTGGCAGTCCAGATGTTTTTTATATGAAATATCTATCACATTTTTTATTGAACATATTTTTTCCATTAGTGTACTCTACGTAAAGCAACAACCAAAACCCACAGGAAAGAAACAAAAGAAAGTTAGCAAGTTGTTTTGTATATAAAAATATGCATTATGACAATATAACGAAATGCCTATATAGCTCAGAAGACAAGGGACTGAAATAAGTTTCTTACTTTCAGTGCTGACCTTCTTGGCATCGGATTATTTTCAGTCTCACTTTACCCTATTCACTTCTACAAGTCTGAGCCTGACTGTAAGATGCAAGGGAATGTTCCTAAACTGTTTCATTTTTTTTAGCAGGTTATTTACTACATGAAATTCATTAAAATCTCTCACTAGAGATTAAAATTGCATTTATTTTTCCCAATAATAATGAAAACCTTCATGGGAGTCAAAACTGGTGTGTGCTCTTGCCACGCATGGGTTATCATTGCTTGATCTGAAATATCTTTGAATACTCAGATTAAAGTCTTCATATCGATATATCCCATAGAAAAATCCCTGAAATACAATCCCATTTCTGGGGATAATGAAAGAATTTCTGAGAAGGTTGACATCACCTGATACATTGGGCTTCTGCATCATCTAGAGAGTATGACAGGAACCTGTCTTTGTCATTTGGTCAGTAAAAATTAAGGAGTCAGCTTCACTCTTACTGCCCCATCCCAGAGATGGGTCATACAAATATCCCGGTAGCAAACAGAGATTCAGTTTTCTGTTTGTTCTCCTTTGCACGGAGAGAATGAGAGAGGAGAGCATACCAGTGAGATTAGCTGGGACATTTGGTACACATTGTCCCTGCCAGCTAAAGGAGAGCTGGAGCAGCCACAACCAGAGATGGTTAATAATCCAAAAAAAGAAGGGATGAGACAGACAGGAATAGTTTATACCAAATCGGAATAAGAAGAGGAGACAGCCAGCAAGCCTCTAATGCTCCTGAGCTTGTTGCTAAAAGTCACGACAATGGGATTTAAATTTTTACTAAGATACCGAATTAAGAAAAAGGTCTACATTTTTAAATGGTTTGATTAGTATTTGTTGCAAATGACCGAGGATATGATCTAAATGGAGTCACTTCCTTTCCAAAGGGCTGTGCAAGAGCCCCTTATCAACATAACAGCCTAGTGAGGGACTGTTGCAAGATACATCAGCATTTTACAATAGATGATGGCAACACAGAACCACACTGACTGAATATTCGTGATGTTTTTTAGGTTACATTGTAAATATTTGCCGCCAGTGATAATGTCGGTCATTACCCCACAGCAATCATCTCAAAGGTATAATTAGATGTAATAAATCCCTCCCCTGGGCATGGGAAAACACATCAGGAAAATGCCAAGCTGCCTAAAACAGATCCCTACCCATGTCTTCCAGCCAAAACAATTTTGTGATTTCGGATTTGTAAGCTAGGCTGCTATGAACGGGATATACAGATTCTTCAATCTGCATTTTCATTTTGGTATACCTTTTGAACTAATTGGAAAAGGTTGCTTTTTTTTCCCCTTGGTCAGCCAAGCCTTCTGCTGTGCCTGTCCGTAAGAACAGACATACGGACACTCGTGACAATAATTTTTAAAAACCCAGCCCCTATTCCAATGGCCTCTTCCAGAGTTTCCCCCCTCAGAAAAGATGTTTTTGTAATTACTGACATGGTGGTTTGCAGTCTTTGTGCAGGTTAAAAGACAGACAGGGAGGGGTTAGAGGAAATGAAGGTTTATTTTTTTGATGCGTTCTTTTGGCGTTGTGAAAATTCCACCAGTTTGAACTTCATCGTTAGTGGAAACTATTATTTTACCCGACTGAGCGGGCCAGAGCTCCCTGCCTGTTTGTTAGCCTTCAGGCTCACACAAACACAGCAGCAGAAGCACAAGAGATGTTTGTTCCGCAGCTCGTCTGGCTACTATAAATTCCATCTCCAAATGGAAAGTATTTTAATGTTATTTTGCCGGCTAGAGTTACCCGTATGTTAGGCCACACACATCCGTTTCATAACATACCCTACTCACTGGCTTGGACTGCGAGGAGACCCATTGCACCACCGAAGAAGAATGACACCCTCCGCGCCAAGAAGCAAGAGCTCCTCAGAGATAGGGACGTT
Organism: Aptenodytes forsteri; assembly: GCF_000699145.1. Classification (NCBI taxonomy): domain Eukaryota; kingdom Metazoa; phylum Chordata; class Aves; order Sphenisciformes; family Spheniscidae; genus Aptenodytes; species Aptenodytes forsteri. The sequence goes on from NW_008795036.1 coordinate 845,095, forward strand.
TGTTCCTCGCACCTGAGGCAGCAGAGCCGCTGCTCACTGTTCACGCTTGTTCTGCCTCCCTGCGCTGGAAATACTTTACTAATCCACCCAGGGCTTGGCTGATACTGCAGTGACAGCTCAGAAGAGATACTACTGCTGGTGATAGCCTGTCACTCAGAGAAAGCACAGCAAGAAAGGCAGAAAACCATGCAGATCTCCAGAATGAATGAGGAGGAGGAAAAGCAAGTCATGACAGGGTGAGGAGGGAAAATTGCAACATGTTCTCTGACTAGGCAGAAAAATAGGGAAAAGAAAACAGAGCAGCCTAACGATACCCCTGTCACCACCAAGAATCAAGTGGGAGAACTGAAGGAAAGTAAGTATTGGTTATGACGGGTGGCTTGATAGCGAGGGCCCTGATGCCAAGACAGCTGTGCTCAGACTTAGCCATTCCATAAAATGGTGGCCCTCTGGAGCAAAGGTGAAGCCTATGATGACGAAAACAAACAAAAGGCTGGAGAATGCAGGAGTACTGTCTCTAGTAGGCAGGGAGGAGCAAACTGTGGAAAGATAAAAAATAACAAACGGCAAAGGATGACTCAGTGACCTAAGGGGAAAAATTCTGGCTGCTGGAGTTCCCATACATCAAGAATGGGGCAGAAAAAAAAATTATATTGCAGGCAGCCTGGAGAATGCTGCGGGTCAGCTTTATGGAGCCTTGGACCGCTTTCGATGGGAGAGGCAGCTCTTCGGATTAGATTGTCAGCAATTCAGCATAGAGCGCTCACCTACTAGGTTCAAAACTGGCAAACTGAAGAGATGGGAAGCAGGAACAGCAGAGACCTTTTCCTGAGCACAACTTATCTAGCCTGCACTTCCAGAACACGAAATAAAACAGAAGATGGAGCTGTTCTGCCAAAGAAGATGAATGAGCGTATTGATACCATAGGGTGATAAATACAAGATATACATGTACCAGAGCTGACAGTTTTGCAAGGTCATGCGATCTAGTGAGCATGGTGTAATCCCAGGCAACATTAAAAACCCACAAGTTTGGAAACGCTGCGTCCTACAGAAGGACAACGCTGTGGAAATACACAGGGCAGGGAGAAAGGGGGCTAGGAGGAGGAAGAGAGGGGAGAAAAAAATGAAGAAAAATGGCCAATGCAATTTCCTGAAGGAAAGGTCAAAGATCTGAGGACATTGTTCCAATTTCTGATCTGAAAGCGGTGAAAGGAGTGGAAACCAAAAAACAATGTAGAGTTAGAATTGACAATTAATTAATGGAGAAAAAAAGTCCACAAAAGGGATGATAAGTTTGGCTGAAGGAGTATGGGACTGACTCAGACAGTGTTGCTGAGCCTTTCACAGCTGCACTGTCTCTCCCTAGAACACTGTAAAAAGCTGAGATCTCTTTTGAGCCTCCAGTTCTGATACGAGCATCACTATCTGCATTTGCAAACCCCTTGGCTTGAAAACCAAATCTGGAATATTGTAAAGAAGAGAAAAGCTGCCTGACACTTTAAAGTCTATAGCAGCATCATGAAACCAGCCATTCCCTTTCCCTCAGAAATAACAGAACATTTATTTGTTGCAGAATACTCTTTAGTTCAGAGGGATGGAAATTTCAGGACTCTCATAAAACCATACTTTTTAAACCCATAGGATTACATTCTCCAAGTGTTTCTGTACCCCTTCCTGCACAAGCAGACCTTCTTTCTTCAAAAAATAATTAGAAAAATATCTGCCAAGCTAAACTCTGTAACAAACTAATGTGTGGTCAAACTGTACCCCAGCCATCGCCGGGGCCTTGCACTGCTCAGGCTACCCGCATCAAGCAACAGCACAGGCGAGAAATGAGCGGTGAAGGGATGCTGTTTCTTATCTGAACACCTTGTCTGGATTCATTTGAGGTGTAAGAAGGGGACAGTTCTGTCTTCTTCAGACTCGGTATGACACAGGCATATCAGTTTCAAGCCTTTCTACAAGGAGTGCCTGTGAGACCATTTCTCTCCAGTGATGCCCAGGGGATAAACTGTTTCTTAAAATGGGCAGATGAAAATACCTGAATCTAGCTTGCAGGTTCAGAGACACTGCTTTATGCATACAAGTCTTACTTTTGGTAACTGTTACTTGAAAGGAAGTGAAAACAGGGTCTTTCTTCCTGGATCTTCTAGCTGCAGGAAGAATCGGCTCTGCGTGTTACCCTGAATGCTAAGAAAACAAAACAAAACAGCTAGGAAACACTCGGTGTGAGCAATTCTGCTTAACAAAAATACAGCTATGAACTGAAATGGTCTGTTTCCTCTTGCTGCATTACAGAGAACACTGAGTGACAATAAGGACAGCGCTCATTAGATGCAGGCTGAAATTAAACAATATACAACATAAAGAACAGTTATTATACATTGCCAAATGATATGAAAGGGATGTTTGCACTCTGAAATGCCACAACATACAGGTTGCACAAACGCTTCGGGAAAGAAATCAGCACCAAAATGCACCCTCTGAATACAAGATGTATGGTGTTCAGTTCTGTTGCAGAGGCTACCAGAATGCCAGATGAAATTATGCTAGCAATAATGCAAAGTTTTTCTTCCCAACTTAGCGGTTTTCTCAGTCTGCTTCTTCTTAAGAGATGCTTTGAAATCTGACTGCCCTTTGAAGTTTCTTGAGTACAGCATGACATTTATTTAAGGTACAAACCGAACTGTTTGCTTTCCAGATCCCGTCCCCTCTTTCTTTCAGAACCACTTTTCCCCTTTCCCAGCAAGCCTCATCCATTTTTCCCCACGCATGAGAGGGGCATCAAAGAGATGCCACTGCCCGGCAGCCCTCCTCTCCCTGCGGCCCTTGCGTGGAGCTGGTGGGGCCACCTCGCCCCCCTGAGACCCCAGCCCGTGTCCCACCCCCCGCAAAAAGGAGGCGAGGGGGAGGAGAAGTCCCTGCTGCGGAGGAGGCAGACTGCTGACTAACCCCAGCCCCGCTGTCACGCAAGCCTCGCCGCCTGTCAATCTTCCGGCGGCTCTGACAGGGGCCTGGCGCCCATTCAAACCCTTGCGTGCGAGCAGACAAGCCGCATTACCCTATGAAGTATTTCATAATAACAACAGCTGTTAAATATTGATGACTCCTGGCAAGCGCTGAATGCTTTTTGAGAAGGTTAAGCCTTCGTGTAATGGAGCCTAATTCCTCATTATATACTGTATCAGATATCTGGAAGTTGCCTAAAAAAAGCAAAGGGGCTTAAAGTAAAGGATCAGAAAATAACTCTCGTGCAGCAGGGAGAGGGTAGAAAACCCGGAGTGCGAGGTGAGGAGCGTTTCCCTGAGGTCAAATCCTTTTGCGAACAGTAAAAAATGCTGCCGGAGCGATCATCAAAATGGTTGGTTTCACTATATTCCACTGGACAGTTTTGTGTTTTTAGAAATTATTGCAGATGGGATAAACTTTCTAAAATGGCAATCCAGCTGCCACTGCTGTCTGTGTATGTAAGAGTACACATGGAAATTATTTCTACAGAAAAACATAGAAAAGGGAGAAAGCTCGCATTCCTATAGTTTTTCTACGAACGTCAGCCCTGAGAGATCTGGCTTGTTAGAAGATTTGGTGGTGATCAGACAAGATATTAAGGATGAGATCTCAGAGAGGGTTTCCAGCAGGCGAGAAGGGGAGAAGGGCGAGCCTCTTGCCTTGGGCAAGTCCTGATGTGCTCTCCTCCAGTTCCCAGAAGAAATCCCCCCTCTTCTTCACGCTGCCTTCTAAAACCCGTCAGTCCTAGCTTTTCTCTCTTGACCTAGCTGTTGAGCAAGGTTGTGTCAGGAAGGGAATCAGCTTGGGGTAGGAATTCATGATCGACCGACTGAGTCTTTGGAATGGAGCTGGCGTGACACCAGGGCCGGCAGTACCAGGGAGTCCAGCGAAACGGCAGCATCAGAGTCAGGGTGCGGGTGAAAGAGAAGAAACACAAACCGAGGACTTCTTGGGGAGGCGACCAAGTCAGGGTATTTTTTTCTTGCATGTGAAAAAGAGGTCTGTGTGCCTTTGGGGAATACAATTTAGATGAGGCAAGCTGAGAAGCTGAAAACAATTACCTGCTTATGTTCAGTTGTGCTGTGGTGCAAGGAGTTCTGCGAAGCAGAAGTCCTTCCCAATACTTCTGGGAAGTATTTTACCTGTGGGGAACCCAAGCCTATTTGTTGAATCAGGATAGGGAATCACGGAAACTCAGGAAGTTGTAGGTTGGAGGGGACCTTTGAAGGTCATCTGGTCTACCCCACCCTGATCAAAATAGAACTAACTTCAGTTAGGCAGGTTGCTCAGGGTTTTTGCTGAGTATCCCCAGTAATGGACATTTCACATTCCCTCCAGGAAAACTTTCATTGTTTAATTACAAACAGGGTTAATTTTGTAAGGTAAGAGTTGCTTATGGCTTTAGGCGAATGAGCATTAGGGTAAGTTCTGGATGGACACTTCCTGTTTCCACAATTTTTGGTCTGTAAAATGTGTAGAATAATTTAAGAAATGCTGAGAATGGTTAAGTGGCTGTCATGAAAAGTGTGTGTATATGGAGAATATGTGAATTAAATTACTAGCTATTCTTATAATGTTTTTTGATGGTTCATTCTGTCTGTATCTCACACAACCGGCTCACAAGAAACCACACTTGTATGTCACATTTTTATGTAGTCTGGGACTGTAACATCTCCCTTATCCCATAACTTCTGAGGGATCACAGATCCAAAGAAAAGCTGTGCCTCCATGTGAAACCGAGTTTTGTGCTAACTATACAAGCAACAGTCTCAAAAGAACTTGTCTAGAAAGCACATTTCCGCTCTGCAGCTTACTGTTGCAACCTTTGTCTCTTCATATGACTCAACAGATGATCTCCCCAACAGACAACCCCACGTTGCGCATTGGCAAAGAAGATATTTTAGAGATCTGTTTGCATCACTGTGAGTAAATATTTGAGTTATCAGTTGGTCTGGTAGACTATATTGGTTATAAGACTGCCAAAGACATGCAGTCCTCCTAAATTACCCAAAATATAAGACTTATTCCAAGTACTTGTCTTCCATTTCAACTTCATAATTCCATTTGATTACCTACTACTTTAAATATGATGATTTGATGATGGGAACTTATTGATTTATAGGTTCAGTCCTGGGGCCTTAATTTTATCCCTGTATTATTCCATTCTTAGTTTAATTAAGCTGTAATACATTAGCTTGTCTGGGTGTGCATTTGCTTGCACACCCTTTTGAATAAATCCATAAAAGGTAAATACAAATGGGTTATTCTGTCAAACTACAAAATGGATCGCAAGCCTGAGTTATCGGCAACCTCGAGTAAGAAATCTGCAAACCACTTAGTCTACTTTCAAATCAATACCCACATCCCTCATAAAAATTAAGATGATTCCAACAAATTCTTTGCCCCTTAAGTCATGAGTTTGTAAATTACATGTCTATTAATCAGAATTGAGATTACAGCATAAGTTTAGTGTAGAAAAAAATAAATTTTAGAACTATTCTGTATTTAGAAAATTTGCTTAACATTGGTCAATTCCAGAGTTAAGAACCTCAGAATGTACAATCAATGTAGTTTTATGTTTGTTTTACTCTAGTTTCCATTTTCCTCTGTACTACACTGAAACACTGCATGTTAAGTCTATGTAGAGGGATTCAGACTTCACCGAACTAATCCACATTAGCCTTAAGTGTACTGCAGTGTTTTCTGACCTGCCACATCCTGATTGCTTGAGTGGGATCTCAGCAAATCCCACCGATCATGATATACATGCATATTCACAGGAATAGCATGTCAGGACACACTGAATCTAGGACCTATGGAGCAGATGGCCTATCAAAACAACTTGCAGAGTTTCCCAGTTCTTCTAAGTGTCCTTCGTGATGGCTTGTTGGCTGAATAGCTGTTCATCTTTTCCCTTGTCCAGATATTTTAAAAAATCTGTACAGGGAAAAATAAAATTTAGGTTCTCTATATCCTCTGAATTCCCAGTACTTTCTCTCTCTCTGGTCCAAAAATGTAGTCCTCTTTTGAGATGGGTCATATTATTTCATTGTCCCTCAGCCATTTTTTCTCTGTTTTGATTCTCCCAATGAAAATAATACAACGGTGGACATTGAGGTCCACAGCAGAGGCAGCTACCCTTTGAGGAGAGGCTAAAATGGCCGTGACTGTTTACTGAGGAGGGAAGGATGAGGAGAGATGCAACAGAGGTTTACAAAATTGTAAAGGCAATGGGTAAACTGAATGCAGAACTGCTGTTCACCCAACCCCACAATATGAGGACTGTGAAGTGCTTGGTGCACCAATACAAGAATGGTTTAAAGCAGATAAAAGACAGCAGTTTTGGAGATGAGAATACCAGACTGGATAGACCACTGCTGTGACACAGTAGTGCATTTCTTATGTTGTTATATTCTCACTGCAATGCCACGACCTTGTCCACGAAATTTGTTGCAGACAGAAAATAAACAACAGATGAACAAGAGCAGCATCTGTGACGCGAAACAAAGTATATCACAGAAGTGACAATAAGAAAAATCAGAACCTTATGAGAAAGCGTGTATGTGACTAAATTTAAGCATATGATGAAAGACCAGCTTGTGACTAATCATTGCATCCAAACAAAAAAAAAAAATCTTTTATGATAAACAGCCTATTGAAATAAGTTCAAGTTTGAAATATTTTTCAGAAACATAAGGAATGAGACAAAAATCCATTTTTACTGAAAAGGCAACTAAGAGAAAAGCTATGTGTGTTCATAAGTAAGCAACTACAGTCTACTGGAATTTTCCCCACTTTAAAAAAGGAGACTGTAAGAATTGCGTCTCACAGGAGAAATGCAATGAAGTCCTCATAACAGATCTATCTTGAGAATATCAGAACATTTTTAGTCTTTATTGGCTGCAGAAGATGTGCACCATTTTACCCTCTTCAATTTAGATCTACAGTTTAGAACGTTTAGTAAATCAGTCCCTGAAGAATGAAATCAAATCAAAGACCGAGCGTGAAAATAAATGCAACTAGGAAAGTGTATGAGAAAGCATCTCTCCCTCTTCCTGATTAAATCAACCTGACGATGACTGACTTATGTGAGATTTACATGATATTTGCTAGCCTTTTTGGATTTGATAACCTTTTTTCCAGGCCTATGTTTCAAACAGACTATCTCCTGAGCTTCCACTCCTCAATTTCTACTACGTTTATAACATTCTTGTCCCTTTATAATTTCATTTGCACCACTCTGCATGGAAAGGCATGGGCTAAATTCATACCTGCTAGCTCCAAGAGGGAATTTAAGTCAGTATCTTTCAGAAGAGAGTTGAAAGAGCATGTGTCAGTAGGCCAGTATATCACCCAAGAGACTGTTTAAAAATAGCCAAAGCACACGATCTGGAGAGGATAAAGGAAACCTTTAAGATGAAATAAACATTGCATCTAAAATATTCACGCTGAGACCTTAGTGCACAGGATGTGCATATGTTATGCAGAAAACCAAATCTGGCTTCGTGAGTTTCAGAGTCAGAAATATCATAAGAGCAATTCCTTAATATCTGCTTTATATATGCAGCCATACTGTATTAGATATTAAAGGCAATGACACAGCCACATTTGCTTTCCAGTGTACTTTAAATAAGCAAACACACTTGACAGAAGAAATGTGAGAATCTCCACCTTTAAGTCAGCTGGATACCACAGCACACTGCTGCACAATCACCGATAAATACACACACCCCACAGAACACAGCACTCTCTTTCTGAGGCAGAGCTGCTTTGCTTTGGTCTTTTCTGCTCTGTGAAGACTGCCATGATGAGATTGACTGCATGAAGCCTTGAGAGGTTAAATGAACTTAATGAGCTGTGGGAAAAATGTGCCTGAGAGGAGGTCCTTGAGCTTTGGCTTTTCTACTTCAGGAAGTAAAAGAACATGCCGAGACAAGATACAGGCAAATGAAATATCAGGAACATCTAATATCTAATATCATGGAATATCTAAAAGTTTAAAAAATTCTTTCACAATCAATTTTCAGGATAATTTTAAAACACTGAACTATATTCCAGAACTTTTTAGAATGCTGAAGAAAGTCGGTAACATGAAAATCTTACCTAAAAGCTCAGAATGAAGAACAATCCAAAAAACAGAAGTCAAAAATTGAACTATCGGAACCCTAAATTGATAATGTTACAGGTATGCTTAATGTGTTTTTATACACATTACTATTTTAATGTATGCATTTAAAGACTCGTCCTGAAAAGCTATCCAAACAGATGGACTTTGCTCCCAACTGGAATCCCTTGTAAGTCAGAGGGCCTGCAGAGAAGACATTATGGTTTGTCCAAAAATAAATTGCTTTGCAGAACAGGAACCTTCTGCAGAAGTAGAAAATGCATGCACTTGATGTGTTCAATTACTACAAGAACCTTCATTTTTCACTTCCTCACAAGCGTTTTGCTTTGCCTCTTTTTTCACAGCCAGGTTCCAAGCTCAGAAAAAGATCCCAAGCAGATCCTAAAGACCCTAAGCAGGCCAGTAGTGGGCTTACGTGTTCTCTCCTCCTTAGCACTAGAGAAATTAAGTTTTTAAAAAATGCCACAGTCCCTAGGTCAATGACCAGAATTAGGACCTTCAAATTTTCTAAGCATAATAAAAAAGGCAGGAAAGGTAATATTTGAATGCTCTAAAAATGTAAATTGTGGCCCTGCTTTGATTTGCGTTTCAATTTTTAAAAACAGAGACTACTTAGATATAGTGACAAAATTAAAAGGCAGCCAGAGTTCTTATCAGACTTGTCCCATGTGAAGACAAGGAACAACCAAACAATGTTCTGTATTTCAGAAACAAAGTTCTAGCTAATAAAATATAACGTTTTCTCCAGTTTCAACTCTTCTGCATATGTGTCATTGACTTGAACAGGCAAGTCTGACTCCTGTGAAGGTGCCTGCTGCCTTGACTCATAGCAAGCTACCAAAGAAATAATGAGTGTTCCTTACAGGATAAGGACAGGAAACTTGTCTCCCACTCATGAAACATATAGGATTGTGGCCTCAATTTTCAAGGCAATTATAGTTAATTACAGCTTTCATTGAGTGATCAATACTAGGTGAGTAGTATGTGTAAAGAGAATTATGATACATAAATTACTTCTAGTGTTTCGTATTCTGTCAAGGTCTTCTGGATGAAAACTGGTGATTTCTTACCTACTGACTCATCAGATCTGTTTTACAGTCATTATGTGGCATAAACATCAGTTTATATTGGTTTTTCATCAGTTCTAATATGATCTTCATTGCATATACACTGCGACTTGCTGCCAGAGTCAGTCCAATAACCACTGAAACAAAACTTATTAGCGCTATGCTAAGGAAAAGATGAATAGGTTTAAGGCAGAAAATGAACATTGCAAATTGCAAAAAGCAAAAGCAAAGAATGTTTTGCACATTTTATTAAAAAATGTGAATGTTAACTGGAGAAAACGTATACTCTAGAGCCTAGTTTGTTTTAAGCCGAGTATTTTTCAGAGGAATCATTATGCTGCATCCAAAAGAGGAACATTTTTTCTCCTGCCAGGGCAGATTTGCAGGGAGGAGGCTCATTTCTGCCTTGCTGGTCTGGCAGGCAGCAGAGCTCTATTCCTCTGATCAAGAGATCACTTTCATAACCACTTTTCTGAGGTCACAAATGAGTCTGCTGCAGTCACGCAACCCCTACCAGAGCTTACTATAACAATACAGGTTCACGGAAACCTTTTAAAGAGGCAGCCCATCCTTTCGACCCATGCAGTTATAAGGCACATGCATATTATTGTACGGGCTTCCCCAAAATATGTCACGGGACTATTTTATTTCAGTTCAAGCAGGGAAGAAATGTGTAGCTTGGAGTTTTATCTGGATGGAGTCATGTTGCCTGAGTAGAATTAAATAAAAGGTTAAGATAAATAGCTCTACAATTCTTTTAAACTATACTGGCACCTTTTTCAAATATTTATTCAGCCTGTTCCTTTTTATTATCTTAAAGGTCCATGTCTGCCAACCATGTGCTACTGTGAATTATGCTAATTAAGATATTTAAAAGCCATGGTAAACAGTCAAACAAACACTAGATTCAATAAACAACAGATAGGATTGCCCTGAATTAAACACTGCCCTGCTGCAGTGTTAGAAACACCAATGATACAGAAATGGTAGATCAGGAAACAGGCTTACTGTCAAAAATTTTTTCTGAAGAAATACTGTGAAAATAGAACGAGTACTCATTAGAGCTTGTTTCTAGGACAGAAAAGCCTATTTTATATTTTAGCTGACAGTGTCCCACAAATGACCAACATACTAATCTGTTGTATGGACATGCCTTGTAGGTGGTAGCTGGAATCGCCTTTGGGTGATGGGGGGCAGGCGGGAATTTAAAGAAAAAAGTTAAAAATATTTTTCCTCTTATGGTAAGTCAACTCTACCCAATGAAGGGGGGGTGGTGGTGGCCTATTTTCACAAGCAGTTAGCGCCATGAAAGCAACCGTTGTTGTTCCGTCATGAATTATCTGCACTAATTACCTGAAATAAAGTTTCCAAAAGCTGTTAAATTACTTTGGAGCCTACAATTTAAAAAATTAAGTTGGATGTATTGCTCATTGACATTTTATGAGGATTAGTATACAGACACATTTCATTTAAAGGCAGCACAAACAGGCTTGCCCAAACCAGCTTTATAATCCAGCTTAAATAAGTAACAATAGCAATGAGGGCACAGCGTTAGGTCTGTTGAGGACTCATAGTGTGGGCTGAGATGACTCGTTTGCACACTGTCTCGCAAGTTCATTGCTATTATTAGCCACGCTAGCCAGGTGAAAGCTTGTTCAGGTGCGCCCACACATGCTACAGAGAGCTTCAGGGACTCTGGAGATGCACCCACAGGTTGTGAAGTGCCCTTGCCTTCATCCAAAGTGATATTCAGGCTTGACCTTGATGTGTGTCTTCACCCAGCTCAAGCAGTGGGAGAGGTCCCCTCCCATCTGCACTGCAGTTTGCCGTTTACACAAGAGATGACCTCCCGGTCTAGCTTTGATATGAAACTAATGACACCCCAAAATCAGCCTCATCTCTGCTCCAGGTCTCGCCTATATTTATGGAGGGGAATTAGGCTGGAAACTAGATGGGGGATTGTGAGGTTACTGCTGGTGGATCTCACTGTCAGAGCCTGGTGCACTCACGTCGTGGATGGGAAGTCAGGGCAGCAAGGCGGGCTCAACCTCAGACACTGAGCGTTACCACAGTTTCTCAGCTCGGACAAAGTGCTGGTGGAGGTGATGAGACAGAGATGCCGATCTATAAAGGGAGGGTGTTGACAGCCTGCAGAGTGACCTCGAGGGTAACAGTACCGGTGCAGACAAGGCCGCAGGCATTTTTGAAGATAGGCCATAGTTTCAAAGATTTCTGAAACTTCTGAAGATGTTGCGCTGGGTGTTATGTCACTGATTTGTGCCCATTCACTTACCACTACAACAACTTCCCATGGAAATGAAAAATACACAAGGTCAACTCCTGCCTAAACAAAGAGATGTGACTTTGTCCCTCTTTATGAACTTCGGCTAAACCACAAGAAGTTAATCTAAAGTGAAAGAGCGTTGGATACTAATGCAAGTATTTAATTAACACGGCAATTTTTCCTTTCTAGTTATTGAAAGAGATACATGAGAATACTGTTGTGCTACTTTACCTTTACAAATTATACTGTTCTTCAGTATAATTGGTTGGTGAAAAAATCATTGGTAACAGCAGGAATGAGTTTACATATGGGTATTTCAGGGCAAACAGCTGCTAGAATACTTGCTGCTCAGCTCTGTTCTGCATGGCAGTCTGGCCACAGAGCTGGTACCTAAAAAGTCTTGCCTTACTGAGTGTCCTTTTTATACCCCTTATTATATGAAAATAAAATATTTGCAATCTTTTTTCAAGAATATGACCTCTTCTACTCAGACAGTGTGGCCAGTTGCTCCATTTTCTAAGGAGATGCAAGAAGGTGTCTAATACATGTGCCTAATTGCCATGGGACCTGCAATTCTAGAGAAAGAATTGGTCAATAATTTAGTATAGTGAAATCAGGATAACAATGACTTCTGATATGCCAATTTCCAAACAATTACTGCAAGCTTTCCTCATTCCCTCCACAGCTCTAAAAACTTGCACCTGACAGTCAAAGATCTGTACACCACCTATATATATATAAGAGAACATGCAGACAGTAATTTGTATTAGCTGCAAATTTCCTTTACATTATTTTTTTAGTCCTTTTGTGAAGTTTATTTAATTTGAAAATTATCCAGAGAAATGTAATCCAGCTCACTTATACTCCAAATAATAATCCAAAATCAAACGATTTCAGATTAGTGTAATATAAATCAGTATTTAATAATTAAATTGACTTTACATAGCTACTAAGAGGTATTCTTTCATTAGAAATAAGTTTAAGTACTGTGAGAAATTACAGTACTTACAATCAAGCTTTAAGGATTTCTGAGTAACTCAGTTACAAAAATTATAGCAAGCATGCTCAAAAAAAAGCTTCTACTCTCACCCTCTTCCTGCTGCCCCAACATACTGTACATACTTGATGCTCAGCTACCTTTCTACCATGGTCCAGCGCTTTCCGGCCAGTTTTGGTCGGGAAGTGGAGGAAAAAAGTGTTCTGTTACTGCAGCGTAAATGAAGTTCTAGCTTGGCCAGGACTGCTGAAGGACACCTGGCACTATCCAAGTAAAAGGCAGATTAAAGAGGACAGCAAATAGTGCTGCTGCAGAAATTAGTTTAAAGCAAGTTGTTGTGACTGAGCCTTCCACACGTGGTGGTCCATACAACCTGTCCTAGCACGGCATAGCCTTTGCCTGACGTGCAGGATGAGAAAAGGAGCTGGAGTGCCTAACCGTAGTGCCCCGGCCAAGGCAACGCAGCCAGGAGTCGATGGAGTCAAGAGAGGACGGGGCAGGCTGGGAACGGGGCAGCTGGAACATTCTTATGCCTGATGTATTTTCCACTGTCCAGATGTTCCCCAGTTGACATGAGCTGTGAGACGCTGGATGCGCCAGTCCCGGAGGGTGTTCTGACCCCTGGGAAGCGCTAAAGAGGCCCAGGCCTGCCCGGCATCGAGGAGGCACAAAGGTATTTTGAAGCTCTGATTGTCTCTTCTCCCACTCGGTCCCCGTGCCAAGTTCAGCTGTGGTGCGGGAACTCAGCTGTGGCGCAAGATTCGTTTTGTACATTAACCCGATGAGCTAAAATACCATCTGAGACCAACATGTAGTCAATTGCTGTGAGAACAAAACTTTGAATTTCCTGACCTATTCAAAGTTTGAATTTCCCATTAACTCCACACTCCCATACTAACAGATGGTATACAGGGTGTAGTTTCAAAACTCCCTGCATCGGAGCGTATGCAAAGAGAACAAGACGAGCTGAATTGCACACCCCTGGAAACCTGCTCTTTATATTCAGAATGGTAAACTTCTAAATAAATAATTAGCGTGTCCAAGCGGCCCCCCCTTCCATGCAGATAATCCTGGATGAAACTCTTACGCCAAAGCTATCCCTGCCATGGGGAGCTGGAAAAGCACTGGTTAGCAGAGCTGACTCATCAGCTGACTAGCCCACAACATCAGCCACAAAGGACCAAGAATGCTGGTGGTGGCATGAAGCGTGTGGGTGGGAGCAAGGAATAAGCAATCATCTGGCAGCCTAATGCAGTAGGGAGGGTTGACAACAATTCATTATTTATTCCCCCCTCCCGCCCTAAGGCTCCATCTCTCTGCTGCAGTGATTCTCATCATCTTGACGCTGTGGTAGGGCTCTGTGTAGGGGAGGGAATGAAAGGTACATCCCCTCCCTGTGGCCCATGCAATGAAAACATCAGCAGGCTATCTGAGCTCACCACACCCAGACCACATAGGGCAAAAGGCCCTCATGGAGGAGAATGGAAAAGAGGTTTGCCTGGTCCCTCTTTCACCCAACAGGAGACGAGAACAATGTCTTACGAGCAAAAAAAAGAGAGCATCACTTTCCCACCAAAGTCAGTCTGGTAGTAGAGAGAAGAAATGGAGATCCAGTTCTGGAATGACAGAGGGCAGATGTAAGAAAGAGCTCTTAGGGACGAAGCAAGGAATACGGGGAAAAGGGAGAATGTTCTAGCAAAGATGGGAAAAGAGGAAAAAAAAACTATATGGAGAAAACAAGAAAATCTACAGATGAGGCAGATGAAAAAAGAAAAGCATTTAAAAAGAGGTGAGGTGGGTTATCTCTAGAAAGGCCGCTAGAGAAAAAGAGGTGAAAATATTTCTCAAAGATTTTGGAAGAAAACAGATTAACAAACTACAGACACTGAAACAGAGAAGGTAAGCCACCAAGGTAAACGGCAAAAGCGCATACAGGAAAAATAAAATTGGCAGACTTAATTAAAAGCCTGACATGAAAGTACACTGATAAAATCCCCCAAATTGTTCACATGTATCCCATTATCTCCGTGTAAATCTGAGTTCACTTTCCAGTGTTCTTTCCCTCCAGCAGCCTGCTACCACTGTGAATCTGGCTGCAATATGGCTAGCTGGTCCCCAATTTACCTAGCACGAAACACTCTCCAGCCAAATTACTGGTGTGGTGAAGGTGTGAGCTCACCCCTCCCAGGCTTCAACCTTTTCAATGGCATTTTTGCTTTGATTCCTAAAAATACATTTAACTTCAGGCAATGCAGTTTTCAAAACACTGGGCCAGATTTTGAAGGCCTGACTTCTATTACTCCACTAGCGCCAAAGTTAAGCAAAACATAGTAAGGAATTAAAGACTTGACCAGTTGTCTTTATGTTTCCTCCCCAGGCAAACCTGTTGTTTTCTGAGAAGAGGCTTTTTGCCTGAATTTTGCCTACAGTAGGTCTTTCCTGGCAGATTGCCTCAGTGGGAAGGAGATTAGGTTTCCCACTGTCCTCTTCATCCTTGGAAAGTTTCTGTTACGTTTCCCAGTCTCCACTACAGGCATTTCAGGGCTTAAAAGTCTTCCCCAATATGTTTTTCACATGCCACTGTATGTATCATTTGGCAAGAGAGCCATGGAGAGTCACAGAATTGTAGTTTGCCATTGCAGCTTTTCTCTAGCTGGAGAAACCGTTCCACTTTATTTCCTGAACTAACACTGAGCTAGTTGAACATTATCTTCAGAGATTCGGAAGATGGAATATCTGCTGAAGCTAGAATTTCTAAAGTAAGCACGCTGACCCCTGTCTGGAGATCGTGACTTGACTTGAGTAGATAAAGACAAGAAACAATAAAGAAATTCCTCTTTTCCAAATGACCTCTTGGAACGTGGTGCCCCTGTAGTGTTGCTGCAAGGGGCACGGCTTCTGTCCAGAAACTGACCTCTCCTCCCACCTCATTCTGCCAGAGGTGACTATCTCGGTCACACTACTGGTTTTAAAGACATTATCAGTTACCACCATGATACTTATAAGGTGTGATCATGAAGCAAACCTTCAAACTGACATTATCTCTGCTTTCTTAGCCATAAGTCGTCAGCAACAGATGTAGGGTGGATCACTGTCCCCAAATAATTTGGCATTTACTACCAAATTTATTAAATATTTCTAAAGTGCTCGCTAGCATCAATAAGAATGAAGACTGAATATTGCAATGCGTAATACCTTCAAACTCTCTGCCATGTCACCAAGTATATATTAGGCTCACAAGAAAGAACTCTTCTCTTAAACAGGTATATAGAGCTATACTGCTAGGGTTTAATTATTATCCGGTTCTGATGGTTCTGAAGAAGTGTTGAAAACAATCCGTTTCTGTTGAACACAGTAATTTGAGAGCACTCTGCACCTTGCATGACTGAGCATTTAATAACTATTAAAGAAATTCCTGTGATTTTAAACATCTCTAATTTCCTCACACAAATATTACTTGTTTTGAGATGTACAGGCTTTTTCTTTATGCAGTGATGTAGATTAAGACATAAAAAAGTATGGAAAGAAGGAATGCAATTCCATTTTTCTCCGCTTACTGTCTTAGCCCTCATAAAAATGTATTGGAATACTTTCCATATAAATCCTTACATTCATCAGTTCAAGATGTATTATCTAGGTTAGATTATTTCTCCTCTCAAGAAATGTTTTCATAAAGTATTATTTATTGGGCCATTTTCCAGTACAAGGTTTATAGGGGTCATCTGATGGCACAATATCATATTAATAAATTATTTTGAACAAAATACAGTTTTTGTGACAAGTTTTCAGTGACACTGCTATACAACATAATACTAACACAGCAAAGATAGCATTTTCTGTACAGATGTTGAAACACTCAGGGGAATATAAAAGAGTAATATAAGGTGACATGTTTTGCAACTATACAATTAGTAAAGTGATTATGAAATTGTTAATGGACTAGAAAAAGAAAACTTAAAATATGTTGGGTTTTGATTTAGATCTGATCTTTGCTTGTTTTCAATCCTCTTCTCTCAGCTTCTTTCAGCTGTTTCCAATATGTAAGTAGCCAATTCATGTTGCAGGTTCAGAGGTAAATGGGAATAGCAGACATTTTATTTATTATAACAAAAAGCTACAGGCAGAGATTTACTTCCTATGTATACCTTCAACTTGATATATTCCATGCAGATATAAAAAGGGAATGCATTGAGGGGATTTCAATGGATTTTAGGGACACAGTAAATCCATGTGATACATGTTTGGCAAGACTGTTATATAGCATCGACCTTTCACAAAAGAAGTTATGAGCTTCTTTGAAGGAAGTTTTAAAGTCTGTTTGTAACTTCTCTTAGTAAGCATTTAATTTAGTTTGCTGATATGCATTCTGCTTCCACTTCTACTCATACAGATGTCAAGATTCTAGAAAATTTATCAGTTGCATTATCTACATGATTGCACCAAAAATTATAATCAAATTAACACTGGATTTATAAAGGGAAATCTGCTGTGCCTCATCTAAAAAGATTATTTCATTTCATGGTGGTGAACGTACAGAGCACTGACTAATATGTTACTGCTACATTAGATAGAGAAGAAAAGCATCTGTGTTAGTCAGTTGGGATTTTCTTTCCAATAACAAAAAAGAAACAAGACCAAATGCAATTAAATGAAAACAAGCCTTTTAGGTAATCCATTGAGCCAAACTGTAGGACTAATCATGTAGAAAAATGAGGTGAGCTTTGCAGAAACCAGCTCCCATCTCATGTTTTATGATTTCCAAGCACCTAAATAAGATCTAGTCACAGCCTAGAAAGACAGGTGTCTTGCACAGATTCAGCCATATGAATCGTGATAAATCATAAACTTTTGCATTTGACTAAATCATAAATTTATTTATTTACTTTCATACTTCTATAAACCTCCCAGCCACCTGCAGCTCTGCTTATAACTAACAAGATTTTTGTGCAGGAGGAATTGGTGGGTATCCCGGGCATGAATTCAGGAAGGGCATTTCATCCATAAAGGGCAACGTGAATCATAGAATCATAGAATCATTAAGGTTGGAAAAGACCTCTAAGATCATGGAGTCCAGCTGTCAACCCAACACCACCATGCCCACTAAACCATGTCCCTAAGTGAAGAAAATGAATAATGGCTGAAGGAAAAAGAGGCAAAGCTATGGAAAGAGGAGTGAGGGTTGATAAGAATAAAGACTTGATAGGCAAAGATTATTACAATTACATGGCCTTAATGGGAAAAAGCCGGGCATAGAGATGCCCATGGAGATGGCAGAGCAAGTGGCTCAGTCAGAGGAATGGACAAGAAAGAGAAGTTAGTAGCTATGATTTCTGTGGAGCACAAACGCCAGTGATGTCAGGAAGGCCTGCGATACAGAGGTTACAAAACGATGAAGATACAAGATTTGGACAACAGCCTTTGCATCGTGTTCAGAAAGGAAGTTACGGTCCAGAAATGGTGGAGGGAGACAAGATGTCCCCAGGGTATAGAGGCAAGACAGAGAGAGAAGGTAGAGTGTGGCCTCAGCTGGACTCCAGCGAGGTGCCCGATGCCTGGGCATGGGGCTGTCCCCGGTGCCCCCTGGCTGCCCTGCTCCTGGCTGCAATGGTGGAACAGGCCCTGGTTGGGAGGCCCTGATGGACACCATGGGGAGCTTCCATCCCTTAGGGAGCAGCCAGCCCTCATGGCACCCTGGCAGGTGCTTCTGACAGTGGATGCTGGAGCAGCAGTGATGTTGGCAACCAAACGGGCAGGGGTTTAGGAGAAAAGGAAGAAAGTGCCAGTCTTGTCCATGGACAACATTCAGACAAAGATATGCCAAACTGTTTTGGAAATTAAGCAGCAAGGAAGACTAAAAGGCATGAACTGAAGAGACTTCAGTCTTCTCCAAGACTGTGAGGACTGGTCAGAATGTGGAAAATCAATTATTAAAGAAATCCTGAGAAATGGTGTCTGCAGGTCACCTGATAAAGTTCTTCCTCCCATGTCAAAATTGAGCAAATGCCTCAGGCTGCTACTCAGAGAAGATGTCACCATTGAGTGTTGCATGACATAAAATAAGAGTTTCTAGATATTGGCACACATTTTCTGAAGCAGTAATTAGGTTAACTAGGGCTGCCTACCTGAATTCTAGTGAGGTGTTTTGTTTATTGCTAGCGTTTAATTTAGATTTCATTTGCTTGTTTTAAACTAATTTAAAACTCCAAGCACAGTATGCAAAAAAACACCATGCACCCCAAGTACATTCAAAAAAGTCAATAAAATGCTATCAGTAAACAAAATTTAAATTGAATTTGTCAGAGACTAAATAAAATCATGAAAAGACACAATGAATTACAGAAAACCCTCAGGGCATTTAGCCTTGCCCTCTTTCTTGTCTTGGTATTCCTCTTGTCCCTGGGTTGAGTCGTTCTAGTGGATCTTTAAGGCTCTTAGAGATGGAAACACACTTGGCCCCCAGAATAAAACATGGGTCACTCACTGACAAAGCACGCACATATCTAGTATAAGACAGGAAACAACAGACACATACCGACAACGCAGAGGGAGCAATAAGAAAAAAACAACGAGGCAATACTGATGCTGATGCACATGACAGGCAATGGTCTCAGAGCTTCACTGGCCTAACAATTAGCAAGACTTTGGGGAGCAGAACAAGAAAGAAGTTTTTTAAAATAATACTCTTGAAAGTAGATAATAAAACACATCTGTGAGTGGTTAATAGATAGAAGCAACACAGCATTTATTTGATAAATAAATGTAATTTA
This sequence comes from Aptenodytes forsteri, assembly GCF_000699145.1. Taxonomy (NCBI): domain Eukaryota; kingdom Metazoa; phylum Chordata; class Aves; order Sphenisciformes; family Spheniscidae; genus Aptenodytes; species Aptenodytes forsteri. Next base: position 864,347 of record NW_008795036.1, read on the forward strand.
TAATTGTAATAAATTACAATTTATTACCTACAAATGGTAAGTATTTATTTGAAAATCTGGTAAGTATATGATGGAAGCCAGTTAAGGATCTGGCTATTAATCTTTATCCTCTCCCCTCCGCTTCATATATTAGGTATGAAGTCCAGTTGAAAATCATGATAGGGAAAAGTGGTTTTAAATACAATCTAAAATAATATCATTTTGTCTAGTCTTGACACACCTTTGCAACCTCCACATTTACCTTGCCCCCATACCTAGCCTTCAGACTGCATCTCATGGACTTCTCAGAGTCCCAGGAACCACCATGCATTGCTAGTGAGGCATATGAGGCAGCATTTCAGAACTTCATGAACTGACTCTATGAAAGTGCTACAAAGTCCAGAAGATAAATGGTAGTCTTGCAATTAAAATTATTTTTAAAAAGTCTTAAAAAGTAAGCATTGTTTTAGATTTACATCTGAATGACAGGCTCTTAATTCAAGATATTAATGGATTTGCAGCTTTCCATCTCCATGGACCACAAGTGTCATCTTGAGATCTGCCTTGGCATAGCCAATATAATTGTACAGACTCAAAAGATTGAAGCTATGTGATATGGCAAGCACCAGAGAGGTATGTCTGCACTGGACATGATGGAGTGTAGCACAGAGATCTTTGAGCTAGCTCTAAGGATATTGGTATGGGCACACAGTGTCTTATGCTGCTACATGGAGATAACAGGAGCTTGAAAAACAGTGTGGCTGTATTGGGATGGCAAGGCACATACTCTAGTAGGCTGTGCCTCTCAGAAGGACTAATTCATGTGGGCTTATCCCCAAAGTGACATAGCCACTCTGCTTCTTGCTACAGGACCCACTCTAACATCCACACTGTTTCAGAGTTCTCTGCAGAGAGCTTCACCATGTGCTGTAAGCCAAAAGTGAGGCGGTAGCAAAGTGAGAAGGGAAAGGAGGAGGACAGTCTCCCACACTGTTCTCTAGCCTAAAACTATTTGTCCTATTTGCCTTCAAACCCTATGCGATTTATTATGCCAAGCTAAATTCCTTGTTCTGTTGGATAAAAGGTATTGTCTTTCCTTTAAAACATATCTGTGTTTAAAATAAGAAACAAAGTAAATCATTTTCTTGACAGCAAAGAAACACGTTTCCTCTGAGATGGTAATCACTCATGAAGCTGAGAACAAGTGTAAACCAAGCCAAAATTCATGCCTGAGGGAATGCTTTCCTACCTCCCATCCACTGCAGCAGTGATTAGGACAGAATTATTCTACAATGACTGCAATTGCTAGCAACTTCTGGAGTAAAAATACAATCTTCCCTATGATGAAAACAAATCTTGTTTCCATATCCAAGGAAAACTTGGGTTGCAGTCGAACTAAACTTATGCTAAGTTCTTTCTCAGTCTCCAACATCCAAACAAATTTAACTCAAGAAAATGAGGTCAATAAAAGTTCATTCGTTATAGTGTAGGAAAATAGAATTTGAACCACAGGGGGCCATGAGGGTATTTCAACAGCTGGTACCAGGCTGGGCCAAGGACGGTCTTAGCTGCAGAGGAAGGATTGAGGAAGCACAGTGCTCGAGCAAGATGCACATCACTGAATACAAAAGACAGTGCGTATATCAGTCTACTGGATTAGATGGGCCCAGTTTTTTCCTTGCCACATACCTACATTTATTTACATCGATGCTATGTGAGATGCATATTGTGAGCTAACCAAATGCAACCGAGTGTAAAAGCCTACCAAATCAAAACGGTTAAGAATGACTAAGCAAGCTGGAGAAAGATAAAGACCCGCACTTAACGGCTCAAAGTATTTTGGGGACTTCCCCTAGCATTGGACCAATTTAGCAGCTGTGGTTTGTGGGAACACCTACAAAACCAGTCACTGTGTGTTTCTGTAACCATGTTGTCTGGTTCTGAGTGTACTTCTACTATTGCTAGAAACAGTGGAACTCTTCCAGTGCCAAATGCCCTCAGGAGAAATCTAACAGTCAAAGATTCCCCTCACGTCATTTGTCATTTCCAACTCCCTGGTTTTATAATCAGTCTTGCCAATACCAGGAGAAACATTGAGGCCTACAGGGATGTTCACTTGAATGGCATCCAACAATAGAAAAGTGGTATGAGATGTAGATCCAGAATCGCAAGAGGAAGTTCTGCAAGAAGAATCGTAATGATGGTGTATTTCCCAAAGACAGCACAAAGTCTATGGAGTCCAGCCCTCTTTGTGCAGATGACTGACTCAACCTAACAGCTCTGAGCTTGTGAGGTGTGACAATATGAACAACCCACAGCACATGACACGAGTACCCAAGGAATACCAGAAAAGATCTGACATTTATAACTAAGGTCCTTTATTTGCCATTACTCAAAAAAACAGGTATGGAATTTAGAGCCAGTCTCAGAATATGACACTTAACATAGTGTTGCACTAACAGGTTCTCTTGGTCTTCAAAGGTGACAGGCAATTCAAGCAATTTAAGAGTCCTCTTGTTCTTCCTGAATATAGGCTTATTCTGAAGTAAATCCTGCTTGTAAATCTACTCTCCTTTTCTTACAAAACCCATCTTGTTTGCAGGAAACTAAAAAGAAAGCCAACTAGCAGAAGGAGGTCCATCCTCTTACAACAAGGCACAAAGAGGAGATACGGTCCTCTTCCAAAAGTCAGCACAGGTCTCCCAAGGGTCAGAGGGATCGCCACATTGTCCAAGAGGACGCGTAGCACAAAACAGCCTCAGGTATTTGTTACATGGAATGAATGGTGCCCCCAGGACATAAGGGGAAAAGAAAAAAAGTGAAGCATTGGTATAAGCAATATGTCACAATAAAATGGTCTCTCTGGCAATTAAAAATGTCGAAAAATCTAGTCAAAATAATAATAGTCACTGTTTGAAAATGGGTAATGTAGGGAAGAGTCAATGTGCAGCTGCTTCTCCGGAAATGAGTCCTGCCAGATCTCAGGAATGAATATATGCAGCTAGCCTGCTTAAAGTCTTGACGCTTGTACTAAAATTTCACTGATGTAGTATTTTAGAAATTGATTAGATAATGACTTGCAGACAGTAGGTCTTCCTTCAAAGATTTGCTTACGTACCACTTACGCAGCAGAACACTTTTTCCTCTTTTCAATTGCTATATTGTTATGAAGATGGTAAAGTTATAGAGCAGTAGAGAGTGGAAAATGTTTTTCGTGAACACTCCCTTTTTGGCTGAAACACTCCGAATGCTGTGGTAATTTGAATACGATGATTCAGTACAGCCACAGGAATAACCTTACCTGTTACCCACTCTGAGCATGAAGGTTCCTTCTCAGTGCAAGCGTTGAATATGCTGCCCTAAGAAACGTAAACAGCCTAAATGCTTATAGCCAATCTAATAAGCTATGACTGTGGACTACAGGAACAGATACCCTAAAGACATTTTGTACGTGTGCAAAAAGAAAAGTCCTTATTTCTCTTTCAAGAAAGAAATCATTCAGACAGGCTGTTTCAGAGGACAGCACTGAGAGTGCTCTAAATCAGTAGAATATGTCTTTAAAAAACAAACTTGTGATTGTTAAACTGTTCAGATATGTTGGGGACTTCTTGACTCAAGGTACCAGCTTCAACCCTAGCTAAGCAGAGAACCACAACTGAAATCCTAGATTTATAACTCAAAGTACAGGTTTCATCAAAAACTAGAGGCTTGTTGATAATCTGAAAGCCTCTTATTATTTCCATAATGGAAATCAATATATAAATCATATCGGGAAAAGATCGGTGGGAGTGAAGAGATGGAGTCAAGGAGGTATAATTCTATGATTGCTGATTTAGGCATTTTATCCTGTTCTCAGTGTAGCCTCTCTTATAATCTTTATTTGTATTTCAGATCTTTTATTATTTTACTTTTTCTATATCTGTTCTAAATATATCCAGCACAAAGGACCTGGAGAGAGTCCAATGAAAGGACACAAAGATGATGAAGGCACTGGAGCATCTCTCCTATGAGGAGAGGCTGAGAGAGCTGGGACTGTTCAGGATGGAGAAGAGGAGGATCAGGGGGGATCTCATCAGCATGTATAAATACCTGAAGGGAGGGGGCAAAGAAGATGGAGCCAGGCTCTTTTCAGTGTTGTCCAGTGACAGGAATAGAGGCAATAGGCACAAACTGAAACACGGGAGGTCCTGTCTGAACATCAGGAAACACTTTTTCACTGTGAGGGTGACCGAGCACTGGCACAGGTTGCCCCAGAGAGGTTGTGGAGTCTCCCATCCTTGGAGCTATTCAAAAGCTGTCTGGACATGGTCCTGGGCAACTGGCTCTAGGTGGCCCCGCTTGAGCAGGGGGGTTGGACCAGATGACCTCCAGAGGTCCCTTCCAACTTCAACCCTTCTGTGATTCTGTGATTCACTAAGACTATGGTTTTAAATTTAAGGGAAAGCTTCAGGCTACTGGAACCAGCTAACAAATTAAAGAAGAAATTTTCCCATGGAAATGTATCCAGTATAGGCCATAATTGTAACAATAAACTCAAACGTATAAGTTTAGTTCTAAAATTAGGAAAAATTTTCCTTGTTTATGTAAAGTAAAATCTAAAAAACATATTTATACCAAAAGAGCAGAACTTGTCAATCCAGAAAAAAACTTTAGCTGAGAGATTTTGAAAAGAAAACTCTGGGAAAACAGAAATGTTAGGGAGAGGCAATGGGGAAAAAGGGGATGCCTGATAACCCCTCTGCTTGCATTGCAGTGGAATCCTGGATCCTCAGACCAGGAGGTTCATAAATCACTGTTGAACAGCATTACGGTGCAGATAATACACTGAAAGCAAGATCATTCTTTGCTTCCCTACCCACCTCAAGTTTTAATTTCTTAATTTTCTGTGAGTGTCACTGAGTGACAGGCGTGTCACATCAGAAACAGGTCTGCAAGCTATGGAGTGTGGACCGAAGCACTAAATATTCAAATACTACAATAAATAATAGCTGTCCTTTCTTAGGACAGCCTAATCTAAAGAATCTAATGAATGAACCTAAGGAATCTGAATCAAAGTAGTAAGAAATCCATGTATGTTATTGAGCTATGAGATCAACGGCCATGGATACAGTAGGAGGAGATGAGAGCTGGAACAGACTGCAAGTAATTGAGGATACTGAAAATCAGGCCAGCTGGGAGGAATCCTTTGTTACTTTCTTCTTAAAAGGGATAAATCCAATTTCCATTAAAGATAAACATCAGTGGGAATTGGATCACACCAAACATACAAATGAGTAAAAGGAAATGACCCACTAATATAAATGCTAAATCCAAAAAAAGACAGAAACCACACAATGTGTGCTATCCTGCCAGAACTGAAAAAATAAATATATAAAAGAGATTTAATTGAAGGGGAGAAACGGGTTAGAAGGAGGGAGGGCAGCTTGGTAAAAGTGACCAGGAAATCCTGGAACCGATGGTTCTCCCAGCAGCAGCAATCCCAGGCACAGCAACATGAAGACACCGGACCTAAAGAAGGGAGACTTCAGTACACCTGGAGAACTGGAAGGAAAAATCTCAGAGGACAGATATCTAAGGGAAGTAGGAGCTGGATGTTCTTTCAACAAACCAATGTGTAGGGGCTAAGTGTAAACTATCTCAATGGCAGTGAATAGTGGAAAATATAAGAAAAGACCATCTTACCAAAATCCTGAGTTCTTCAATGACTGGAAGCTCACAGAAAATATTTTTTAAAATGAATAAAATAAAGCACAAGTGTATAAGAATAAAAACAGAAAAGCCAATGCATAAAATAAGATGTAGCAAGAAAGAGAAGGTTATAAAAAGCATGCTGGAAGTCCTTTAACCATACAAGGTTGGGAAAAGAGTTTTCTGCTACTCAGCAGAGGGGGAGCTACTGATAATGCAAAAAAAAAAAAAGTTTAAGTGTTTATTGCCTCTTTTTTCTTCCATCAGCTAGGATCAGACAGGTACTGCCACTAAACACCAGCAAAAAAGCTAACAAACACCTTAGGTACTTGGATGGGTTTAATATTTGCAAGTTAGTTGCATCTGGTGAAAGTCATTGCAGCATATTCTGAGAATGAGCTGAAGCATACTCAGAGCTATTACCTATTAGTCTATGAGAAATCATGATAAAAAAGGGAGATTTTGAAACACTAGAAGAGGACAAACGTGGAGCTTATCTTTAGAAAGCATGGGAAGAGGAAACCAAGGAATAGTAGGACCACTAAGCTGAGTTTCAATCCCTATAAAAATACTGGAGAAAAATATCAAACAACCTATTTGTAAAGACTTAAAGTTAATAAAAAAGAAGTAGAAATCAACAGATATATCAAGGACATGTTGCCATGTTACACTAAATTAATTGCCTTCTACAACTGGACATGTGGATGGGAAGAACAATAGATATACATGTCTATACAAGGTTATTCCTACTGTCTCACAATGTCTTCATAAGTAAACTGAAGAATCTTGTTGGAAGGGGGTCCAAGCTTGCTTAAGAAACCATAATCGGAGAAAAGTTATCGGTCATTTGCTGTAAAATGGAAGGATGCATTGCACATACCCTAGATTAATTTTGAAAAAAGACAAAAGCAGAGCAACAAGAATGATTAAAGAAAATATAGCCCTTGAGAAAAAAACAAAGGAGCAGGGCAGGGCTGTTTTGTCTAAAGAAGAAAGACCGAAGGAAAAAAGGAAAAACCTCATGGCTGTAAAAGCAGAGGTGCTACGAGAAAAGGGAATAAATTGTTCTTCTACAGAAGGAGGGCTTAAACTGCAGTAGCAGAGGTTCAGGTTGGATGTTGGGGATTACCAAAGAAGGTGTGGAATCACTCATGTTGCAGATTTACAAAAACTTTAGACAAATGTCCCTTGGGTTTAGGCATAGTTGATTCTTCATTGAGGAGAGTCCATTACAGGCCTGTTTCCTAAAATCTTAAATTCTACGTGGAAGAAGATGACATAACATTTGTGATAAGTTTCTCAGATTCTACTGTAATTCAGTTTAAAAATCCATTTATAACTTCAGTCTAAGGCAGGTCAAACAACATGTCTCCATGCTTGACTGTCACTAATTTTTGAAAGACCTGGATTACAATTTTAACACAAAATTTACAGAAACCTTGAATATATTTATTCACAGAGTTAATCCAGGACTCTGTACATTCCTTATTTAGTCACCCATAAATTTATCAAATTTTCAGCTTTCAAGATGAAATGAAGTCTGTAAGTAAGTAAATACAGAGAAGGCACTGAAGTCTGAAAGTAAATAAACAGAGTCAAAATAATACTGCAAGGGAGATTTTTGTTGGGAAGACACTGGTTTTGTGTGTGCATGCATGTCTCTGTCTTTGCATATGTGCATGTGTGTATAAACACAAAATACACATTTGTGCATGCATAAAATGTCCAGATGGGAAAAATAACATAAGCTATTGAATTAAATTACTTTTTATCTAAATTATGTAGTGAAGGATTTAAAATACCCCCACTTCTTGAATAATCAAAAAATTGATCCATATTAACGTCTCTGCATTTGCCATCTAAGACTGTACTCAGCAACATTAGTTATCATTTATTAGGCATGCTTATGGCTAAAAGGATTAACATTAATGAATGGTATGTTGAAGGAAAGTTTGAGTGGCCTACCGATATAAGGTTAGTTACACTAAGAACTGAAAGATGAGGAGCTTTAAGCCCTACTTGTAACTGTATAGGTCTACCTAAATTGTAACTATTTTCCTTACAGGTACTGGGAAGCTTAAGCTAGCTGTCTCTCAGAAAGGATCTGAGATGCTAAAAGAACAAGGTGCTATTCTTTTTACATTGATTTACAAAATTAACACCTATACTAGAAGGGAACAATTTAAACGATCAACAAAAGGGAGTCGGTATTGAAGTGGAGCAAGACCACCATTTTTCCGCCCGTGGAAAAACTGAGAAATAGGAGGTACTAAAGGATGTATTGTCAAGAGTGGTAAAGGAAGACAGACTACAATTAACCAAGATGGAATACGGCCAAGACAGAGGCCCAGCAAGCTCAAGTGATCACAGCCACTAAGTACCACTCCGCTCCCACAGGAGCCCCACCCAAGGCAAATTTTTGTCAGGGCCAAATGGTCGGCCACAGCTTCCTGTAGCAGTTGATGTCTCTCAGTCCAAGTACTGGTTTAGACCCACACTGCTTTATACAAGAGATCTGGTGAGATTGGGAGGTTACTGCTGCAAGCCATTTTGAAGTGCTTATCAGGAAAATACAAAATGACTAAATGCATATAGCTTGGGGCGAGTGGGGCTATTAATAGACCCACTGCCAGCTGATGACAGAGATACGAAGACTGTAAACCAAGTAGGCAGAAGAATTGTTCTGAAGCCAAAGGAAAACGTTTCTAAGAATGAGCGAGGGAATCCACCACAGTGACTGTTAAACTGAATAAAACTAGAATACTAGAAAAATCTGTCTCAACAACCAGATCTAAATTTTGGAAAAGAACCAGGCCTTTGCTTAAACAACTTAACTAAGATGAACTGGCCGTATGCTTCAAGATACTAGCCTGTAATGGTCACCAAAGAGGGAATAAATGACTGATGAATATTCTCTATCCCCTAATACCTAATTCTCTGCAAAATTATTTCCATACTTGAAATCAATATGGTGAGGTCACTCCATGCCCTTTAATTGGCTATTGATCTTTATCAATACAACATTTGTGCTACACACCGAATATTGCAGAGCAGCTACTGAAAGGACACCTAGTGGTAAGTAAATGAGTATGTCTAGAAACCACTGGGACTGTTAAAGGTGTGTAATTATAATTGTCATGGGAATTGCTGAACTGTTATGGGTTGAATCTGCAATGTCATATATGAACTTATGTGCCAAATAGCGCTATTCGCGGGTTTTAAAAAAAATGGCAAACAGCATTCTTACAAGCACTTTTTAAAAACATGGAATTTAAGCTTAACTTCCTTAAAACTCACAGAACAGTCTTTTAAACGAAAGATGCACATGCCTGTGTGTCATAGATTGCAAATTTGAATGTCCTGAATCTCCACTGCATCAATTTTAGGAATATTGGATAGCTGAACAGAACTCATTACAGATAGGTTTCGCTTGGTATTCAAGCCAAATTTCAGCTTGCTCATCATCAATCCTTGGGTCCTCCACTGTGCCACTTTAAAATATCCTAAGCAATTCCTTCCCTTCTCATCTTTCTCTCCTAGGAAGACAAACAGCCGAAGCATATAGATTGTACACGTTCCAGCTAATTGCACTCTTTTTTTTTGTCCATCCAACTTTATAGTCACTTCTTGCCTGTGTTTATTCCAAACCCCTTAATATGTACTAATGCCTTTGTGACCAGGAGATGCCCACAACAGAAAGCTGTATTCCAGATGGAGTCATGCTGGTCTCATGCAGAGAGCGTTTATAACCTTCCTGTGCAGTGACATGCTGCCTCTGGGCAAACAGACCAAAATCCACACTTGGCTTTCTTGTTTATGTCAACATATCATATTACAAGCATAGAACAATTTGCTGACCACTGTCCCTCTTCGATTATTGTTTTTATGTTCTCTTTTCCAGGTTTCTCTCTTCTATTGAACATCAGTTCCTCTGGATTAATTTTGCCTGAGTGAATTAGTACGGATTTGCTAGGTCAGTTTTTCCAGATACTTTTTTTTTTATCCATTTTTATAACATCTCTGTATGCCACTGGTCTGTTCTCCGTCCTCACAGTGTTTATAACAGCTCACAACTTAGTACCATCCTTTGATCTAAAAAGCCACAAACACGCCATTTCTGCTCTTCTCTCCTCTTTCATCACAACAAAGACCGAAACACTGGGATGGATATTTTTTGTTTGCTTTTTTAGGTGACTTCCTACCAAAGTTTTTGTTTAAAAAAAAAAAAATCAGATTCTGCCTTATTTCTCCACAACTACAAGGAAGTAGATCGTGCGGTGCCGTGAAGCTGAGGCTGCAGCTCCTGCTCTTACCCAAACATTAGCACCCATTCTTCACCCAGCCCAGTTTCCATGGCTCACCTCACCTCCACTCCACCCTTCTGAAGCTCCAGCCTGCTCTCTTGTCTTAAAATGGCATGTAGTTTCCTTCCTTTACTATAAACAATGCTTTCTGTAACCTCAGTTTCATGATGTAAACATTTAAAAACAAGAATGAAGGGAACACAGACTATGTGTTCAATTAGGTAATTTGGGGATTAAATTAAATGGAATCTCTCGAAACACAGAACATTTCAGAGTAATGAAGTCTGGCTTCACTTCTTTTCCTTTTATCCCATCCCTTTAAAAAAAGGAGACAATGGATCTTACAAACTCTGGTGGAAGAGTAGTAAAGGCAGCTGAAGACAGCTTATTGCTTGTGAATCCAAGAGAAATGAAAGTAAAGCTCAGAGAAAGGGGCCGTAACACTCAGGTATGTGTTCAAAGGGAAAGAGAGGCACTCTGTAAACTGCAGGATGCTGGTGGCTGGGCAGCCAGCTGCCACAGTTGACATGGGACGCTCCTGCTATCAGTAACATCACCATCTATAATCGGATGTCAGCTTGTAAAATGCCCTGCAGTCTGCCAAAGCCTCTTCAAAATCTGGCATTTCTTTTATACTAAAATATATTTTAAAAAGCAAGAAACCAACCAAAAGATATCATTCTTCAGTCAAAACAAAACAAAAAAAAATAGGGCTCCCTTGTATACACTGTGCATAATAAGAAATAGTAACAGGAAGGAGTAGTAAAGAGCAGTAAAAGAAAAATAATGTCCATAAAAAATCTCTGCAGTCCGCCTATAAGTTTTGGTCAATTATACTCCTTCAGATAGGCTTTTTTTTTTTTTTTTTCCAAAAAACTCACAATTTTTTTTTTTTTTTTTTTTTTTTTTT
>NW_008795036.1:875430-887301 GCF_000699145.1 Aptenodytes forsteri
TAAATCCCTAATCCAGATTTTGCTCTTGTGAACTCTTCAGCAACAGAAGAAACTAAAACTGTCTGCAAATTTAGAAGAATTCTTATTATGTACATCTGAATGTGCACATTTGGCTTTCATTGTGCGGTGTGCCAGACAGCTACAAAAACAAAGCGCAGCCTACTACAGCTTTAGTCAACACTTTAAACTTCAGATCTCACTTATCCTGAAAGAAAGTGATTTTTTTGGCCTTTCAAGCAAGTCCATTTCCTCTTGGCATATAGCAAACACAGGTAATACGGCAGTTGCTTGACTTTCACATCGTATTTAAACAGACATTGCAAACATGCACGATAATAGCTTCAAAAAGGGAGTTCAAAGTACCTACAGGTATTGCATCTGCCCCAAGCCTCATTGCTGGTTTAGGGATTTTACAGTCATGTTTTCCCGTTTCCTACAGTCTGCTGAGGAAGGGTGGGGGTTATCCCATTATTTGGTGAAAGACACACAAACAGCATAGGAGGAAATGCACAAAATTCCCAACGCAGCATCCCATGCACAAAATAAGTTCCATAGTAGATCTTTTTTTCTTCCTTTATCAATATAATACTACTTGTTAATTTTAATCAGGATTAGTACAAAGCAGCAATAAATTAGAGGGAGACTTTTAACAGGATATTGGTATCTTAAAGAGACCTACCTTGAAAGAAACTTTTGACTCTGAGATAGCTGACACTAAGGCGCAAGACAGACAGTTTGTCCAGCTTCGATATGATGTCAGGTGGAAAAGGCAGGAGGCTGGCCAGATGGTCCAGTTCCGCGTTCAGACGGTCCCTGTGTCTCTTCGAAGGATTCGATTTTTCATTCCCGACTGCAGGCCTTCTGTGGTGGAGAACACATTTTCGATTACCTGTTTTACCTCCAGATAGTACAACTGGAGAATGAGACGTTGTCTGCAATTAGTTGATAACTGGCATATTTAACCTAGCTTCTATGAAAATCTTTAAAGTTTCTATCCCCTGCCAAAAAGAGATTTACCGTTCTGCATTTGCCATTGTGCAGACATGGACATTGGCCTCTCTTTTCACATCTGCCCAGTGGAAGAAAGATGAAGAACTGATACCTCTTACTCAGGACCCTCTCACCTTAGGACAATAGGCACTATCTTCATGTTTTAGTGAATACCAGGAAAAATTATTTCTTATCTATGTTGTACAAATGAGGGTCAGAACAGCAGAGGAAAATTACCGTGACTAATGCATGAACCCATTCAATACCCATTGTATGCATTCAAAGCATCTTAGTGCACTCCATTTAATGACTTGAAGTTAACCTGTGGGTCAGGAGATAATTAAGAAAAGAGCCTGTCTTTAGACATGATTTTAAGAAGTATGGGAAGCAAGGTGAAGAGAACGTTCTTTCCTCAAGCTCAGAAGTCCTGTGAACATTCTCACATTTACCTTCCTACATCAGTAATAACAAAGATAAGAATTTGGTTTCTCTCTTAAGAACATTGATATTCCTCCCAAAACATAAAGGCTAATGTTACTTGGATTTCTAAACCAAGCACTCCTAGTCCATCCCCATTTCATGTCCCTCTCATGCAGTGGACAGGACCAGATGCCTCAGAAAAGCTATTATGAAAATGCATTAAGATGAAATACATCACAAATGAGGAAGCTCAATTTTGGGGTCTCCACTGATATTCTTCTCACGGAACGTGTAAAATGCTGTTCTCAAGAGGGAGAAAAGGAAAAACTGGTGCACTTCCACACAGTCATGGAAACCTGATTTCCAGCATGACAGCGAGGAATGGTCAGTGCTGAAGCACAGACTTGTCAACTAAGCAAGAAGAACTGAGTGGTAAGTTTGAGGTGGTTATCTCCAGCAGACAGCCATTGCTGGACCCAGCGATAGTCAAGTGCGCTACCCAGGAATGAGCCACAAGCCACTGGAGCCATAAACTACACGGATCCACGATCTCAGAGGGATTGCAGCAGGCCAGTGCTATAGCTGAGCTAGCATCTCCCAGGGGACTTAGTGCTGTGTCTGCTGGTCCTCCACTCGCTCTCGTAATGCCCATGTTGAAGTTCTTACTGTACCACATCACCACATTCCTCCTGAGGCACCTTCTCTAGAATAAGAGACATCGAGAGAAAAATCAAGGAGGAAATGATGGAAAAATACTCAAGAATGGGAAATGGTAGGCAAGGAAAATACAGGTGTGCTAACAGTTTCCACTTTCACCTAACTAAAGGCAAGGATCATAATCTTGTGTAGCTTAGCTGGTGCTTCAGTGGAGAATTAGAGTAAAACTAATTATTTGTAGCACTTTACTACTGCATTTCCACACTCCACATATTTACTATATTTCTCAATCATAATTTTAATTTTGAGCGTTAGTATTTCACAAGGTGGTTAAAGGGTTAACTCGCAAAGTTTGCGTGTTCCCCTCGTATAGGTTGAATCTTAATTTATCATTGTAACTGTGATTAAAAAAATAATGTGCTTAGGAATTAGTAAAAAAAAGATCAATGTTTCGTACATCTGATTGCTGACTTTGCTGCTAACTGAAAATCTCTTAAACCAAATCAGGTATGAAAAATTCATTGCTGCTTTTGAGAGCCTTCAGTTCATTTTAACAGGACAACACTGACTGACAGAATGAATGAAAAAATGTTTGAGGCAGCTGTCAGTGAAAACATATAATTCCTGCTTTTTCATTCAAAATTACCAAAACTGGTATGTGGCCCTTCAACAACACAACCAATTGCTTTCAAAGACATGGGGGAGATTCTGTTGATTGGGATGAATAAATAACTTTCCTCTATTAGAGAGAGCAAATATGCAACAAACAATGCAATCAACAATGAAGGAATACTCTTTTTTTACTTTTCCAGAGTTAGCTGTTTTTCAAAAAAAGGTGTACATATTGGGCATTAATTTTTTGGAGTAAGCCTTGAAGCTCAGCCATCCTCACTATGACACCAAAAGGATGTCTGACCTGTGGAGAGTAGTAATTTTGTGGGAATATAGCCTATAGTTCAGTAGAAGCTAAAGAACATAAGCTTTTACTAATTGCTCTTTATATCTGACAACCCAGCTGAAGCAAGGAAGCAATTTAGGATGCAAAAAAATTAATTCCAATAAGGAAAATTAAACTGATGAGTTCAAGGGGTAAAAATTGTCAAGACTAACATGGAATAGAAACAGAAATTTTTCAAGCCTATTTACCACGTGAAATAGTGACTGCTCTGTGCCAGCGAGGTATGCTTTAAGGCAATTATGTGGACTGCATTTGTACTGAGCGTAAGGAACAGTTTTCTGGAGATTGCAAGGAATGGTGTAAAAAGACTACGGAGAAAGTTCAGGACAGAGTCTTCCTGAAAACTCAAGGAAATGATTCAGTAAGGGAGTGAATCCAAACAAACAGGGGTTTGATGTAAATGGTAATTAGGTGCCAAGTGGATGCGATTTAAAACAATGCAAGTTCCATGGAAAGGCTAGTGTAGCTATCCACAGACCGAAAAGGGAAATTCTTCAGTGGGCTGTTTTGAGGCAAATGGAAATTCTAGCCTTTATTTTGAGCTGAAAGTAGATGGTGCTTGTTGTGTTTGCGTTAAACCAGGGATTCTCAAACTGTGTAAATCAGGCCTAAACAGAGACGTAGCACTCACTCTATGATTCCTCTTTCACTCTGCTTTTCATACAACTCTACTACAATGAAGTAGCACATGTAATTAAAATCACAAAGCTGGCATTTCGCTCTTTGCATTGTTAAACTGTTCAAATTCTACTCTGCAGTAACAAGTACTTGTACCTGTACAAGACCCATATCACCAGTCCCTGTTTGGTAGGAACTGAGTGTGGGAGCTGGTGCAATAGAACATTTTCTGTTTCGGTGGTATGTAAGGCATTGAGCCGTTTGCGCTTTAATGATTCAGTGTGCCCATGACACACAGACCGCCACTAGCGTAAACCAGTTTGGTGAGCTTGCAGAGGAATTTCCTGCAGCTACGGCGAACATGCTGTTTGCTACTCTCTGAGGGAGCCCTACCCTGTTAACAAGAAGTTCACTCTGAATTTAGTTTTTAAAGTATGCTGAAGTGTTAAACCATCAGATGATCTAAACTGAGAAAAATCTAATCATTTACTATGACGGCAAGCTTTCAGTAAGAAGGGAAAGGGAAGAGAGAGACCATGAGATGCAACAGATAGGCTAAGTGCAAAGTAAAAGAAAGATGATTACATGAACGTACTGACCAGCACCCACAGCCACTGAGCCGTGCTTGGGCGTTGCATAGGTATCCTGGCAGAGCTGAGCTCCAGTGCCAGCTGTATATGTGCAGATGTTCACCATCTCCTACAAGTGAAAAGGACCAACTGAAAGAAAGCTGTGTGAAGGAAAGGGGGCCCTTTGCCACCTTCTACCTCTTCTGGGTTTTCACAGTAAGGAAAGGCGAATGCAGAACTAATGGTCAAGAAGACAAGGCAGAGCAGATGAGAGGTGGGATAGTGTGATAGCAAGTTAGAGGAAGGGCTATGCCACAGAGGGCCTTAAAATGAGAACTCGGAAGCAGGAGAGAGCTGCACCTCCTGAGGTCTCTGTTTACCCTGGCACGGGTACGGTTCTGGCTGAAGTGGCCAGTTTGGAGCAGTTATAGATACACTTCAGAGCTAGGGCAGATGTAGCTTGCCTTTAAAGACCTGTAAAACATTACAAGAAATGTTTTGTGGAGGGAGAGATTTTTACAAGATGCCAGGGTTTGAGACAAAGAAGTGGCTGAAGCTCTCAAATGGTAACTGTCCTGAAGTGTTGCCTTAACATTTCTAGTATAAGTATTAATTTCAGCACAGTGATTTTAGTTTGAGGTTAAAAACAACATCTCTTTAGTTTTCACATGCTTGAATTACCACTAAAATGTTAGATTTCCACAGGAAACAAACACTTGGTAGAAAATATTTCCTTTAGTCAAAGCTCCGGTTCTCTGGCTGAAAAGCATATCTGATGGAAATTTTTCAATCAGTCCGAGCTCCAGGTGTTTGAACTGGTTCCATAAAAACCAACATTCTTTAGGGTAGACCACATTTAATGGGGCTTGTTTGGAAGCTTTCTGGGGCAAAAGGAGAACAGCTAGGGGTTTTTATTTATTTGCATTTATAAAAGTACAACTTAAACCTGATGTATTGTCTGAAGAATGGCAACGTAATGAAGATAGTCTCTCCTAGTTCTGTGTAGAGAAGAAGACTGAAACATAGGTCTTCCTGGTAAAACAAGTTTTCCCACACATTCTTCCAGTCTTGTGTGTCTCTGCATTCTCCCATGGAGCTTCTTCATACATTTTCATCACTATTCTGTAAAACTACCTCAGAATAGAATTTCTGTGCCTGAAAAACCATGGAAGTAGTGAGCAATATCATTCCATGACATCCTGAATTAAAAGCCAGCTGCAGGATCACCACCTGGCTTGACAGCCTGATCACAAAAAGCTGATGGAGAGGCAGAGAGTTGGCTTCCTGGGATGCACTGAATATGGGCAGACATGAACGTCCCAGTTGTTCTGCAAAGGGGAAAACTGCTCCTCTGTCCTTTGAATCCTGGCATTCAAAAGGACTAATCCATTAATCCCTACAGAAACCCAAGTATTTTGCTCAGACTGGCACCTAAGCTCACTTATCCCTTTGTCAAAAGAAAGTTAAATTTCTAGAGGCTATTAGTGGAAAAAAGAGAGGAATCATGATTAGCACTGGCCAAAGAATTTCCATCAACTTTTTTTCCTGTGAAAAATTAGGTTTTTCAACTGAACAAATACCTCTCCCAGACCAGGTGGCAGCATCTAGCATGGTTCATTTTCAGAATGACAGGGGAAAAAGTAGAACAAGGTCATGGAGGAAAATGTGTTATGTTATCAAACGAGAAAAAAATCTGCAACAAAAATGGTATGACATGGATCAAAATCATGGTTAAATATACTGCTCAATTAATAGGCTATGTCTACCCTTCTAAATTCAAGATAAATGATTTGAGGCAGCATAACAGTAAGGATACCTTGGAGTCCTGAAATGTCAGTAAGGTCTGTAGGACTGAAGGACAGAGACTGTGAAAGGAGATCTGTCAGCCAGTCGGTCTTTCATTCACTATGCCTCATAAAGAGGCATTCAGAGCCTCTTTAGATCACAGTTAGGAAGTCGCCGAGTGAGGGAACGAGCACGGGAAAGGCTTACCAGAGACCAAGCCCACAAGCAGATAAGGTTTGAGGAAGAGACCAGTGTTGCTAGGAACTGAGAAGTCATCCTCAGCAAGTGGTAAGTAACCAACCACAGAAAACAGAGGGCCGTCTCTAGTGCGGGAGCTCAATAGTCTAATAATCCAAAGCATATGATTCCCTTTGTTTTAACCAAAACCAAGTTTCTTGATCAAAATTGTATATGTCCTGGCTGGATAAGCTCATGCTCAGGTACCTGTACTGCAATCTCTTAACAAAGCTATTTTCAAGGTAGCATTACTGGTGATGACTCACAAGGTGAAAACTTGGCTCCATCCAATTCAATGAGAATTTGCCTCTGATTTTGTTGAATCCGGAATTTCATAAAAGGCTCCTGAGGACATTTACATCCTTCGTTAACAAGTAGTTTTCTTAGCCATTTCATTTATCTAGAAGTCATCTTCGAGAGAAGTTCTTCTAGCTAGTATATATGCGCCAAACATGAAGCTTAATGTTTTTCAAAGCAACTGCAACTCTCCTTCCTTTCTCACAGAAGTTATGATTCATAAACAGTTCTGCACAGAAGTAATTTCATATACTGGAGAAGTTCCATACCTCATGCAGTTATAAAGTTAAATATCCACTTCCATACTTGAACAGTAGTGCAGAAATGTTACATAGGTTTTGGATTTAAGACTCAGGTTTTGCAGGAAGAATCATTTTCTTATGTCATTATCTTTGTCTATTGAAATTGTCACCTATGATATATTTTACACTAAAAGAAATATTTTTTAAAGTGGGAACAAGTGGTTCATGTGCAAATACTCTCCAAAATCCAAACAAAATCAATTGTTTGGATTTCACTCAAACATTCAGAGAAACTCCCCTTTGACTTTAGACCAATATATACAATTTTAGGCCAAGTGGGTTATTTTTAGAAGTTCTGAACAACTGAAAATAGGGAAATCTATTTTAGTTACCTTCTCATCCTTAAATTGTCTGTGAAGGCCACCAGTGCTAGTTCATAATTTTAACACAGCAAAAATGTGTGTTTCATAACCATATAATCAAGTGTAACACAGAAGATGTGGGATGATTATATTAAAAAGCTTCATTTCACAGCATGGTTTATGGCATCTGGAAATCATTTTACATTTGAGTGATAGCAACCTTTTTTCCCCTCCCATTTCAAGCATCTTGTAGTAGCAACTTCCCATTGCTTTTTTTCTTTTTCTGCTGTGCCTTCACACGTACAATTCCTCTCTCCCATTTTTCTCCTAATGAAAATGATCCCATAGTAAATAGTGGTTTGAAAATGATGTGTTCTTTATGCAAAAAGTGAGTCACCAGTCTGCTTTTTCAGTTGGCTGAACTGACCCACTTTCCAGGCTCGCACATGCTGGACTTAGCGATGCCCCAAGCAAGGCTAAGCCAAGGAAGGGGGAAGGGGAGAGCGCAATGCCAGCACACTGGTGCCACTCAACACACAGCTTCTCAAAAGGCTCCTTGAACAGGCGGCGGGGAACACAGAAGCGCGGAGGTGGCAGCCACCCCTCCGACCCATTGCCCAGCTGACATTTGGTCCACAGCATCTTCTGCCTACGAAAAAGTGTTGTCCCTCTCCGATCCCCACGGCAGCGTACTCTGCAGTACACTGCGGTACACACCACAACCACCACTGGCCTCCTCCTGGGATACCTAGTGATGGGTAAGGACGGTTTGACCCATGCTTGGCATCCTGTCTGGAGCCAGTCTTAACCATGAAGAGCCAGCCTCCTGACCAGGGGTTTCTTGCTGTAGAGAAAGAGATTAGGTCTCTCCTGTGTCAGCGAACCATGGGAGGAAGGGAGTCCTTCTTCTACCTCATTTCTAGCGCGTACGTTCAGAGGAGATGCCTCCTGATGAATATGATACTTAACTGTTTCTGAATGGGTTTCCTCCTTTTCCTCCCAGCATATAGGCATTCCCCTGGAGGAATCATTGTTTTGATGCTGAAAAACAAAAGGGATAGGTTTCTTAGTTTAGAGGTTTCTGTGTTTCATACTGCTGTACAAAATGACAGCACCGAGAAAGTTCAACCAAGGAAAATCTTTGTTCCTTGAGTGTGGCATTCAACAACACTAAAAAGCACAGTGGCATTAGTTAAGATAGAAGCTTAAGGCTTATTCCAATTTCCTACCTTAATATTATTAGAATATTGATGTTTATATTCAATTTTCATTTTTTCAAATTAAGCATACTATACATGGTATAAAAATGGCTATAAAATACATCCTGTTTACTCGATATCCAAAATTAATTTTTTTTCCTTATAGGCTCATTTTTAAATTCAGCTAAACAAATAAGAATGAATAATACTACCCATCATCTTCTGCAGGGAGGATTTCACAGCTTTTTAAATACACAGGAATATTGTCTTCCATTACTGACACTATAAGTAGGATGCAGTTATTCAAATCAGCATTTTTCCAGGTCCTCACACTCTAATTTTTAAAGACTGAAAGTATATCTGTCAGCAGCTCAAGAAGTGACATGCAGTACTGTGGTTAGCACTAGGACCCAATGCAGTGCTGATGGAGGTGACAATTTTCAGACAAAACTTAACCTTATTATTGCCCTATTTGAGCACGTTAGCCTTAGAGACATTGCAAGCTCTGAAACACGTCTTTGCATTCAGTCTGTTTATATCTTCTGGAGATTAGCCAAATATCAACGTCTCTTGATTTTCTGTCTGAAAGAGTATTTTAGTCTTGCTGCGTGCTGTTCAACAGTGGGTGCATGCTGCCTGAGAGGTTACTATATCTCAAGAGTGTTTGCTGCTTTGTCTAAGATGTAAAATTAAGATGATCTTCTATGTCACTGAATCAAATCCCATGCTATTGAAGACACCTATAACATATAATGCAAATCATAAACTTACTGAATTTCATTTAAAAACTATTTAGAGGAGCTTTGCTTTTCATTGAAAGACAGCTTTCTGATAACTAGAAACCTTTCGCCTTCCAGCTTAAATTTGTTCATGGTCATTTTATGCCCATTTGTTCTTCTGCCAACATTGTCTTTTAGTTTAAATAGCTCTTCCTCCTCCATTGTGTTTACTCATTGGCGTATTTTTAAATATCAGTCATATCTTCAGTCAGCCTTCATTTTTCTATTCTAGGACAACCCAAACTTTTTTATTCCCCTCTCACGTTACAAACTCTTTATTCTTCCCATCATGTTAGGAGCCTTTATTTTCTCATTTCAATCAATCTATCTACAACACAGGTAAACATAATCATGCACAGTATATTAATAAAATCTAAAAGTATTTCATACATGCATATATACACATACTTATTGACAAACCATTTCTTTATGGGAATTATCTCACTTGATATTTGTGTGACTGCATTTTCCTTTTTCATAGCCATTATCAAATTCATGGCTCACAGTCATACTGTGGTCACCTAATACGCACAGTTCTCCATCTTCATGTATCCCTTAGAATAAATAAATGCACAGTTTATGGGGGAAATCTAACTTTTAGTGCCCAAGTGCCTGGCCATCCCATTCATACAATTAACCTCCAGTTCATTTTTGTTGTGTGAGAATTGCATCCTCTTCTGTATTGATGGTGCAAGCAACTAAGTTTATTGGTACACTCTTGGTTTTGCATGAAATTTCTTGGTAAAAATACGATTGTCTCCAAATAGATAGTTGAGGAACTCTGCTTTTAGTTTCCCTCCTGAACCACCATTTTCCTTTCAGCACATGTTGTTGACCCAGTTCCTTCCCCCAACGCTTTCAATTCTTTACTAGTCCTCAGCAGCACAGCATCCTTCACTAAATTCAGATAGATTAGGTCTACCATATTTCCCTGATCTGGAAAATCAGTTACTGTATCAACAGAAAGCTATCAGGTTACTTTGTCAAAATCATCTAAATCTACTTTCCTTTTTTATTCCATTACACAACTAACCACAGCCATTAATGGTTCTTTCCTTCAGAATTCATTCTAAAATGATGCGTAGTATAAAGATCAGGCAAATAGGACAGTAGTTGCCTTCTCTCAATTCTAGCTGATGGTGGAAACACCAGTCATTCTCCAATTGGTGCGGTGTCAGGTATAGACTTCTTCCAGAAATACACAAAACTGGTTTTTTTACTATTACTGGGACAATTTCATGTGAAATGAGATGGATGAACTGCTTGGCCAAAGTCTATGAGGAGTAAAATATGATGCAATAAATACTGCTCCATGTTAAGAAAGTTTGTTTATCCCACAGCCTTTGCTTAGATAAAGCCTTCTTGCCACCTTCAAAGACCTTGTTAGGCTAGTCTACAAGCTCATTTTTTGCAACAGTCTGCCACTTTTTAAGATTTCATGTACCCTGGTGGGTTTTCTGTTCCAGTGGGAAGCTGAAACGGTGTGAAGATGCCAAAAGAATTGCTGCAGTTTCTTGTGAGACCTTACATTAAAAGATATTTTCTTTATATTGTAATATTTCTGTGTTCTGAGTCCTTCCCGTCCATAATATGAATCTATGACTCATAGTTCATGTTTCAAAACAGTGTCACATGCTAGACTTCCCTTCTCTTGCCTTCATGAGCAAAATTACAAGGAGGAGAAAGACTTGGACAGCATAATTTAACTGAAAACTTAAAGTTAAGAGTTCATTCAATTTCCCAAAAGGACCACTTTGTTTTAAAACCCATTCTGGTTCAGCTGTTGAATATGTGACAGAAAATAGAAATAAATTAGAAGTCCTCAGAATTCAAACAACTGAACACCAGGAAATAAATAGCAAACAATATGAGCTAGAATTTATGAAGTGTAAAATGCTGGTTAAGAAAGATAAAGGCCCAAAGGAAAATTCACAAGTTTGAGCGCTAAAGAGAAAAGATAGTATGCTTTTAAGAAGAATATTATGAACAAAAGAAGTCTAAAAAGTGTGTACAGTGCTTATTAGATGGAGATGGCTGTATGTTAGAACTGCATTAAAGGTAAAAGTGTTCAACAGATTTATTTCTAGTCTCTGAAAAGAAGGAGAATCATGCACTTGCATCAAATAAGAATAAACCATACACTCTCCAGGCTTTCTACAGGAACTTTCTACAGAATTAGGACAAGGGGTTACCACAGCAACATCGTATGAAGCACTGCCTCAGCAACTGAACACCAACATCCTAGATATGCATACAGCCAAGAGGTGCTTCTGCTACTACCACTAATGCCAATAGTGCCATGCAGATGAAATGAGTTTGAGAATGAATGTACGGGAATAGAATAGAATCATAGAATCATTAAGGTTGGAAAGGATCTCTAAGATCATCGAGTCCAACTGTCAACCCAACACCACCATGCCCACTAAACCATGTCCCTAAGCGCCTCATCTACACGTCTTTTAAATACCTCCAGGGATGGGGACTCAACCACTTTCCTGGGCAGCCTGGTCCAATGTTTAACCACTCTTTCAGCAAAGAAATTTTTCCTCATGTCCAATCTAAACCTCCCCTGGCGCAACTTGAGGCCATTTCCTCTCGTCCTATCGCTTGTTACTTGGGAGAAGAGACCGACACCCACCTCGCTACAACCTCCTTTCAGGGAGTTGTAGAGAGCGATGAGGTCTCCCCTCAGCCTCCTTTTCTCCAGGCTAAACAACCCCAGCTCCCTCAGCCACTCCTCAGAAGACTTGTTCTCCAG
>NW_008795036.1:888611-902692 GCF_000699145.1 Aptenodytes forsteri
TAAAGGATGGAGATTCTCCTTGGCTCTCTTCTTGTCATTAATAAATTTGTAAAAACATTTTTTGTTGTCCCTAATGACAGCGGCCAGATTGCGTTCTAGCTGGGCTTTTGCCTTTCTCATTTCTTCTCTGCACGACCTAACGAGATCCCTGTACTCTTCTCGGGTTGCCTGCTGCTTCTTCCACAAGCGGTAAACTCTCCTTTTTTTCCTGAGTCCCAGCAAGAGCTCCCCGTTCAGCCAGGCCGGTCGTCTTCCCCGCCCGTTCTTCTTACGGCGTATGGGGACATTATCACAGAATAAAAACCAAGTCAGAAGGCTCATGGCTAGTGGTTCTAAAAATATGGCTGAAAACAGCACTTGAAGTTGTTGAGCTGCACAGAACCATAGACCAAGAAAACATTTCTTTTAAAAACTGGGGAAGAGCACATATTCATGGTTCCACCTGGACCATGCCCTCTTCTGATCATCTGTGAGCTCTCCTCTCCACTGCTGGGACAGAACAGCCCATCTCCACCGCTGCAGGAGGCTGGGGACTCCTTCCCCTACCAGCCCATCAGCCTCATATGTGAATGAGAAACAGGAAGAAGTTGGGGGGGCAGCACTTGGCTGCTCAGGACAACCATGCTCTTTCGTTTCTCTTTCTCTTTCTCTTTCTCTTTCTCTTTCTCTTTCTCTTTCTCTTTCTCTTTCTCTTTCTCTTTCTCTTTCTCTTTCTCTTTCTCTTTGTAACACTTGAGAGGCCTCACGTGCTCTTGCCCCTGTTTGAGGGAGGACAAAGACAAACCCAAAGCTGCAACCTTCCACCCCTCCAGCAGCAGAAGAGGGGGCTTACAAGCTTGAGGATCTTCAGGAGGAGGATAGCTGGGAGCGAAAGGAACAGAATTGCTGGGAAAAGGCAGATGTGGGCCTTGATCATTCACTTTCTTATGTCAGATGCTTTTAATCACTGCTGACATTAAGTCATAATGAATCTCTGAACACTAGGGAAATCCAAAGGACTGAAAAACAGCTGCTATAAGACAGTCTTCAGATAAGGGAAGCATAATGATCCAGCTATCCACTGGATGGCGAGACTGACATCCATCCAAAGCAAAATACCAGAAAAGCTGATAAGAAAGACGAATGACATTATTTAGCAGAATTCTGTGGAATATCATGCTCTTCGGAGTGAAACTAGCTCACTGAGAAGTTATCACCTCTAGCTGGCAAAGGAACTCACTTGTATTAGTAGATCATTTAACTTAGCAGCACAACATTTTAAAAAGCTATCATGAAGTATTTATAGAGCACAGTTCCAGTAAGTAAAGAATTTGTCAAGTGACACATAAAAAAAAAAAGAGTAATCCTTGAGAAATCACTGCTAAATAGAAAGGTTTTTTTAAAGATCTTGCAGGCATCAAGGTTCAATACAAAGCCATTGGTGATAACATTTGCAAAGTTATAAAAATTTAGAAGAGTGGTAAATAATGCTGAAGACGCAGTGAAAACAGAGCAATCTGGAGTGCTCAGTAGGCTCTTTCTGTTTATCCACAATGCATTTTAATACCGCCAAATGCAAACACTTACATCTCAGAATAGGGAATGCAAGTCATTGCTACTGAATAGGGACTGCATCCTGAAATGCCGGTGATTCTTGAAAGGAATTAGGGATCAAAGTGAAAAATGAATACAATCCATACCCTGAGCTCCCAGGGAGGAGCTGCTGCAAAGGCAGCTAATGCAGTTGCTGACCTAAGTGAAGTGATTTTACCTCTGTTTACAGATATGATGAGACTGATGCTGGAACAGCGTGTACAGTTTCCATGTAAGTGTTTTTCAAATAATGTTAGAAATTGGAAAGGGCGAGGAAAGAAGCTAAAAAAAATACCCGCAGGCTGAAGAAACTGCCTTGCATAGAAAAAAGAGTTAGGTGACTTGAGTAAAGTGAAGTACTTTCATGGGGAAGATATGAGTGCTGCATTATTTTAATCTGAAACGTAGTGAGCACTTAGAAAGTGAAGCTGAAGCCAGATACATCCAAATAAGAAATAAGGCATTAATTTGTAACATTGTGAGTATTTAAACACTGGGGCAAGCTACAAAGGATTTAATGGATCCTGCTGTCTTGAAACCACTGTTAGATTAGTCTTTCTGTAATGTACGCTTTACCCTAACAGAAGTTATGCTTAAATTAAATACAAGCAGTTGGGCTGAATGCAGGCATACTCAGAAAAAAAAAATTGGTAGCTTTGGTAGCTATAGGAGGTCAAATTACATTATCCAATGATCTCTCCTTTCATTAAATTTTATGAATCATTTCCTGCCCGAATGTGATCACATACCATGCATTCAATGCCTGAACTACATAAAAGGGCTGCGCAGACCACAGCTTCGAAGCGGTGCAGGTTTCGAAGAGGCAGCAAGGGAATAAGGAAGTTGTGTTCTCATCCCTACTGCACCGCAGAACCACGGCGCAGCTTCATGGGCAAAGCAAGAAGGGGATGGTGCTGGAGTACAGCTTGGCTTTTCACAGGATTATGTGTTGCTTCTACCTTGGGAGGCAGCGGCTCTGGAAAAAGACTTCCACTCGTGACAGCTAACCAACAGAATAGAAATCTACCTGCCTGCTGTCACTAAATTTATTGTGGTTAGCACGTTTCTGCCAAATGCTTTGCTTCTGATGAACGGTCATGTTTTTAGGAGAAAATATGATAATGGCTTTGGACATATTATCTTTGCAAATAGCATGCAATACTGTGTCCAGAAGCAGCCACACTTCAAGAGAAACTGGAGCAGAGTCTCACAAAAATGATTAAAGGCTGAGAAAACGAGCCCCCCAGTCAGAGTCCAGGAGCACAAACTGTTTGTGTTATCATGAAGAACAGCAATGGAGAACTTCCTTGCAATAAGTAACTACATTATGTAAGAAACAAACATTTCGTGACAGAGATCAAGCTAATTCTAGCAATATCCAATTTGCAGAATTTGAGGCTAATTAAATTCAAACTACAAATAAATGAGGATAACTATTAAAATAATTTACCCAGGACTGTAGAGGATTCTCCATCACTGAGCATTTTTTTTAATCAAGATTTTTTTTCTTAAACAAACTATTAGACCTCTGTGGTGAAGAATTTGTTTAAGGTTGTCTGATGGTCCATGTCATACATGAGATCGAAACAATATCACGGTGGCTTTTTCTGGCCCTAACATTTACTTTTCTGCCTCAGTCTTCCCTCCAGTGAAAAAGGAAGAAGGTTAATTCACAAACCTGAAAAGTTGTTAGAAATGTTAATTGACTAATGAAAAGGTATATAACGCTTGACTTACTTACAGAGGGTGTTCTGCAAGTACCGGGGATCATACACTGGGCTTACAACACAGCTAAGGTTGTCTGACATGGCATATATAAAATCTCTCTTTAATTTCCTTTAAAGAAAATATGTACAAATTTGGCTATGTTTGGAGCTTCTGAAAAAAAATCCAGTTCACGTGTGCTCGGGAGACTTGTAGTCTGACAGTTATCTATAGTTTCTGCCTGAGCTGAGCACATGTCATCCCCTTCATTCCTCCTACAGGCATCTGCACTATACATATGCATACCCATGCGCTTTACATGCCTCCCCTCGGAGTGGCAAAGGCAGAGCCAGACTTTCCCTCTCGCTGTTCCTCCCTGTCCTGGTGTGCTCTCCCCGCTTCAGCTGCTGCAGCCCAGAAACAAGGGACTCCAAACACAAGGCACGGGAATGAGGAGTCGGCTGTGGGAAGGACTGGGAGGCAGACTGAGGTGAGGCAGGGAGGGGACAGAAGCAGACTGCTTGCAGTCCTGAGTCTCAGCATGCCTAAGACCTGCAGACAGATGCTGTGCTTCATAACACTCCAGAAAGGGAGCACTGGGGAGCACTGCTTTTGAATTACCATTAGGACTTCAAAGTAACTATCCAAAATTTGGGACTTTTGTCCGAAATTAGGTGGCCTGCATCCTCCCTAACGCATCCTCGTGCCCAGGTCTCCTGTGGGCTCCTTTGCCATTGCCGTCTGCGTTACGGGAATATGTCTGAGCAGGCAGACCCAGACCCCTGCCCCGCTCAGAGAGCTTAGGGAAGGATTTGGGGCTGTGCAGGGGCTGTAGGAACGAGGGCTGCGTGATGCGAGGCACGCAACTACAGCCAGTGACATCAGAGGCATCAACGCTCATTTTCTGGGAGCCTTGGTCTGATTTCTAAAAACGATGAGCATTCAGTGCCACAGCTGAAGGCACCCAAAACTGCCCTCTGAATGAACCAAAGGCTGCATCTTCGGAAAAATCACCTCCTGAGTGCCTGGAATTGAGTAAATGAGAATACATCTTTCAGATTTGTCTCTATGAATAAGACCATATGTCTCAGCAGTATAATAAAGATTAATTCAGCGATGGTTTTGATGTACTTAGATATTATAGTCACAATTATCACAGAAAAGTCTGTGACAAAATTAACAGTACTGTTTGCACAGGATGTGAACAGCGCGTCATACGGAGCTGGGACCACAAGGTGAATGAAGATAATAAAATAAAAATATGCAATTTCTATTTTTAGTATGAGATTAAGTTTAGTGCCTGTCCACATAGGTGAGGAATTCACATTTCATCTTTAACTTCGGGGTTTCCTAATTTGCAAGTGCTTGACTTTGAAACATGGCAGCCCTTTGCTACAGGGTGAGTATGCAGCTACACTCTTCAAGAATCTTTAGCAGAACAATAATTTCAATCACTATTCTTCCCTCACAAACAAGTTCATTTGGGGACTAAATTATCTCATCAGCCCTCCTTTCTTTATTTGTTTATATAAGAAAGCCTGAAATTAAGCTCAAGGAGACTTTTTTTGAGCTTTGAGGATGTAAACAACTAACTTTTTTTAAAAGCTTAGATGCAGGGTTTTTTTAAAGTGGTGTTTTAAAAATTAAGCTGCTTTTAGAACTTCTAACGTGCACTGTGTCACTTCAGGAAGGATAGGGACCATAGCACATATAAAAACTCATTAAAAAATCAGATTGGGCATATGTCTGGTACAATCCTTTATAGTTAGTGGAGTGGCATCTCTTTCTACCAGCCTTGACTTTGGTCCTCCATTGTCTTTGCCACAGACCACCTGAGGAGAATACAGGGTTGCCACAGCAGTTAGACCACCCTTTGCATAAAAAGGTGTGAGCAGTGATGAAAAGTTTTGCTACAGCTGGGGCATTTAAGATATTGTCTGAACCATGTGGATTATTTGATGATTAACAAGACACTCAATCTCACATTGCAGTCTTGCCCTCAGCAGGGATATTAGTGTAGCATGTTTCACCTTTAAACTCTCGGGATCGTAGTATCTTTGAGATCTCTGTCCCTCTGTTATGTTTGCTGAAACCTGACTAACAGGTCAAAAGAAGTCACTTCTGGAGACTGAAAAGCAGAGACTGTGAAGGCATCAGCATCATTTCCATAGCACATTTGACTAAAAACATTAAGATAGGTCAATGAAATATTTCTGCCATAAAGATGTAGTGTAGCAGGACCTTAGTTCAGCTGTCTTCAAACTTCAGCTAGTTCAGGTTCTGGGAGCAGCTTTATGCTGGCAACACAGAGCTCAGTACAAGCTAACTACTCCAGTATATTTATCAAGTGTATATATAACTTTTCAGATAGGTTCTACCCAGATTTAGCTCTGTGCTGTCACGATAAGGCTGCTAGAGCTGGTTAGTTCATCAAGTTTGTCTAGTTCATTAGTTTGCCTACACTACTCTGCAATTTTAAGTGAGGGATAAATGCCCTTAGATAAAAAGGATAACAGTATCTCTTTGAATGGCTTGTGCTACTTTTTTCACAAGGCACATGTGGCCCTGCATTGGCTGCTTTTTGGGTGGTTTTATCCTCATGCCCCACTCCCCTGTTCCACCATAAGGTGGTACATGTTCCAGCACCCATACACCACCGTGATGGGGTAAACTAGACATGTCACTTTGAGTTGCAGAACTAGCCACAGGTTGCAAATGCAACTATGAACTATGAAGCTATGCTGGTCCTCCAAACCCTCGTGTAAGTTCACCAGCATTCCTGGTGCTACTTTCCCAACCACCTATGTTTTAATACCCTGCTTGTCATTTCATCATCTTTTGATCATCTGGGGTTTGGGGTTCTCTTTGAAATACTAGAAGAATGATCTTTGATAATACTATTTATCATCCTGCATCCACCAGGCCAAACTAGAAGTGTGGTGCAATATTGGAGAAAATGCTAACAGTGTGAAAAACCCTGACTTATACGAAGGGAGGCTACAGATAGATTAGAGGATTGAACAGATGAGACAGGAAGAGAGAAACACTAGGAACCATTTTTAGGAGTTTTCTACTGTAAAGCCAAAATGGAACTAATTTAAATGGAATTTTTATCAGGAAAGGATTGCTTATCAAAATCAGGGCGACTCTCCACAGTAGCCAGCACGCTGGTGATCCCCTCCTGCGAGTGGGCCAAGATCCAATTCTAAGACTTTCGAAAAAGTCTGCCATTCACCATAACAATACTCTCATTTCCCTGATTCCTCTCTTCTTTTCCACAAAAGGCTTCTTAAAAGGTTTTTGTTGCACTCCAGTGCAGAATAGGAGTCAAAATATATGACAGTTCATATATTTTGTATATCTATTTTTTCATATATATATATTTTTCATACAGATATCATATATTTGCATATTTCTTTATCACTGTAGACAGAGAGACAGTGTGGAAAGAGAAAGAAGTGGCTGTCTGGCTCAGAGACACAGCCTGTCCTCAGAGGAGCCTCTGTGACATCAGGAGAACACAGCACAGCATTTTCCCCAAGAAAAGAAGTAAAAGAGGGCTGGATCTAAGGCCAACAAAATGGGGACTGACATCTTTATTATTATAAAAGTTATTATGAAATATGTGTGTGTAGGAGTAGGAGAGCAGGGAGAAAAATGACTTATAAACCTAGATGTAACATCACCTTGTTGGGAAGATGCAATCCCATTCTTCTCCTGGCTTTGCTCTTCTGTGTTCCTCCTCCTCAGTCATTCAGTGGAAGAAAAGGAGGAGCAGAGGATGAAATGCCAAGAGCCCCGTAACAGAGGTTCAGCAGAGCTTAGAGATCTGAAGATCCACAGAAAAAAAAGCCAAAAACTTTCAGGGAAAAAAGACGGCGTTTTTCTCAGAGCCTGAGATGGAAAATAGGAATGCAGAGAAAAAAATGAAATGAAATATGAAATATTTTCACCTAGAACTGAGCAAGTTACGTTAGCTTGATGCTTAAATTGACATCGTTATTATTGTTATTGCTGCAATTCAGTCTTTTAAAGTGTTTTTGCTACCAGTGTAAGAAACTCGGCAGCATTTGAAAGCAGCAGGTCACAGTTTAGAAACGCACACCGAGAACCAGGCTGGCATGTGAGTTGTCAAGATTTTGCTCAGTTCTTGCAAGTCTTCAGTTTAATGAAGTACATGAAAATCAGAATGAAAACTCAAAAGTTCCTGTTTTTTCAGATACAGAATCTGAAGACAAAAGTAAAATAAAACCTGATGTAGCTATTATTTTTGAGATTATAAAAGTAGCTAAACAAGTTATACTGGTTGAAAGGCTGGCTAGTTTTGTCTGCTACAATGACAAGGTGCTACTCTGGCACCTTGGTTTGGATACATACTCAAATTTACTGCATGCCCTTAACTATGGATACATAAGTATACGTTTTCCTCTCCAGGAACATGAATTTGTCCTTTGTAAGCTGTGTATCTTATCTATTCCCATTCTGTTCCTGAGATCTACGGACATATCTACCTTTTTTTGTCCACTAATTGACAATTTTTGGCACTTTCTACTGTAAATACTTTTCCTGTTTTAGAGATATGTCTCCAGGGGAAAAAATACGTTTAAATACATTTGCAAGTTGTCTGCAGTACAATTCTGTCTTCTAATACTATTTATTATTACTATGCTGTTACTACCCTAAAGTAATCAATATATACAAATTTATTCTCATTAATATCCCCGGCAGTAGTATTTTCTATGTGCTCACTAAATTTTTCATCATATATTTCTAGTTTTTCTTAAAGAATTAAATTTAATTTACATAAACAAGTAATGACTGCAAGTGTTTCACTTTATATAATTAGGGTGAGAGGTGGGGGAAAATTTGGCCTTCCAAAACTCCCAGAATTTTTTTTAGTCTCTAAGATAAAAAGGCAAACGTTTTGTGGATACATCCTACCACAATATAATGTGTCATAAAGCATTTGCTACCATCCAAAACCACCTGACACTAATAAAGCAGCTAGTTTAACGTTTACTGATTCTCATCCACTCCTGAAAAGTAATAAACAGGAATTTTTCATGGAGTGAAAATCTTAGGGAATCTCCCCGATTGCAGGGTAGGGGAGAGCTCTTTTTTCTGCTTTTATAGCAAGCCGTCCCTCCCCAGTCCCTGAACACCCATCTATTCCAAGACAGAAAGATTTTGTTAATCATTACATCTTTGCAAATGGGGCTGAAAGGACCCTCAAGAGATCATATGGAACATCCTTCCCTGTTTCGTACAGAAGCAGCTGTACCAAAACCATTCAGAGGTTTCAGATCGGAGAAATGGCTTCTGAGCATGAAAGCCTTGTCTGTTTTTTCTAGCTAAATCAATTGATACAATAAAAAAGCGCCACATCTTTCTAGTCTTTTCCATTCTTACATGTTTAGGCCATCATAGCTGTAACAACACAGCTGTTAAACCACTCCCAAAAGCTGCTTATACTGAAGAAGTATAGTTTCTACGAGTACCCCAGAGATTTTATTCCAGCATTTAACTATTACTAAAATCACAAAATTTTTCCTAAGCATCTTAACCCACATTTTCCTTCCTGCAACATAAGGTCGTAATGTCTTGCCCTAGCTGACATAACTTAAACAACAGTTTAAGTTAAGTTCAACTAACTTTCAACTAACCCTATATTTCTAAAGATTTTTAACTTCTTTCCTTTTACTCTTGCCATCTCTAGACTAAACAATTATTTTAGTCTTTTCTTGTAAGTGATGTCTTCTAGCTATCTGATCATTCCTGTTGCCCTCCTCTGGACTCTTAATTTGGTCTGTATTTTTCCTCAAGTACCCTGCTCTAAAATGAGTGCAATACTCCAGCTAAGGACCTACCTGGGCTGAGTAGGATGAAAAGATTATTCATATATCTTAGAAAAAACACTCCTATTTTTATACCCCATTGTCCTGTTTACCATTTTCGCAACTGACTCATGTTTAGTTTGTGATCCACCAAATTTCCACATCCTTTTCTCCTTAGCTCGTGTTGCCTAGCCAGCCATTCCCCATGCTGTATTTGAGGACATGATTACTCCTGACTGAAGATAAACTTTTGCACAAAACCTTACAGACTCGCATCCTGCTTGGTTTTCTGGAGGTCGTGACTGACAAAAAATCACTCTGAATTTGACTCTTGTCTTCCAGGGTGCCTGAAACCCCTTTCAGCTTGGTGACATCTGCAGGCTGAATGCCCACATGCTCTGACCCGTCATTCGAGCCATTCATGACATAGGGAACAGCTCTGACAGACCCCTGTGGAGTCCCAACCTGAATGATAGACTTCTCAGTATACCCCTCCAAAATCTCTGTTAATATCTGGTATTCTTTGCCCACAGAACAACCTCAGCAAATTTTGCTCCTCTAGAAATGGCCCGAAAGAAGAAAACACAGTGTTTGTGGAAGGATTCCTCATTTGAGGACAAGGAGAGGAAGACTCAATCTGAAAAGTGCACTAGGAGTTCCCAGACATCAGCAAAACACATTTTGGAGAAGCAAATCCCTGTGAAAGACAATGAGGCCAAGCAGAGCCCGCTTTCCAGACAACGCTGCCGTGACTGCAAGGTGAGAGCATAATATTTGGAGTTTCAGTAAAAGAAAAAGTTCAAGAGGCTACTCAGCATCTTGACTCCCAGGGATCAGTATACTATCAAATGTAGCAAACAGCTCGTGGGAAAGCGAGACAATGACCCCAAAACTGCCACGTATTCAACTTCGCTCTGTCTCAGCTCCAGTGTTGCAGAAGAGGGAGAAATCCACTAATGGTGGATTTTTACAGTCCTAATGAGTGACAAAATTTGATTTTATGTTAGCACATGTTTTCAGCAAGCTAAACCTACTGAAATGACCACCATTTAACATCAATACAAATAAATTTTAAGAGTAAGGAATAAATATTTAATATCTTTAATACATGCATGGATATTGCTGTTGAATACAGAGCAATAGCTCTGGTGCACCAGGCACCACTGCAGTCACAGGGCAGGTCAAATACATGATTGCAAACAATGTGTTTTGCAGCCCCAGCTTAATAGACTGCATCATGCAAATTATCTGCAGATGCAGCCTTGATTCAAAACCGTAGACAGTATGGTCCAGCCCAAAGCGATCACATCATCCCACAAGTACCTGGGTTCAGACTAAACGCTTCGTTCGTGTACACTCATATTAAAGGTGTTCCACTGACATAGGCTGCTAAGCACAATCAACTTGCACAGATTTACACCACGATCCTGCACTGGCCCTGCTGCTGCATACCAGAAGGCACCTATCAGAGGGAAAAGATAAGATGCAGAATAAGGTTTCAAAAACAAAGGCAAAAGAGATACACTGGGTTTCTTGCGATTGTAGCTGCACGCCTGCGTACCTGAGGATTGCACTTGAGTGAACAGATCCTACCTTGTCTACACTGAAATGGTTGTATCGCACACTGGCACTAGGGACCTCGGGGGTTCATAAGTATTTGGGGTGCATTTAGTTGACATTACGTCGGCATCATTTTGTCCACCCCACCTGTGCAATCCTGTAAGTCCATCCATTCAAGTTCTGCAGTTACCCGTGTCATATTTGTTATGTTGACAACAGCACAACGCAGCCTCAGCTGCTATAGAAACCTCAAAGGTCACGACTCTGAAGGTAAGTTGAACTAAATCCAAAATGATGGTCAACAGCTCTGTGGGAGCTCTGGACCGATAGAGCAATGCGAACATGCTCCTAAAGCATTTCCATCTCAGGATGTTCAGCTGGTCCCTAACTCTAAGTCAAATTCCTTGCAAAGCACCTTGAAATTTTCGTTCTCCGTGCAGACCCAGGAGTCTGCATTAGGGTCATCTTCCTCTTAAAAAAAGCATCCGCTTGGTACACATAAGGCTGCATAGCTGCCCTCGCGTCCACCTTCTTTGCTTTGACCTCAAAATGTTTGTAGAAATACTGGTCTGCGTTTCCTAGTAGCAATTTGCATAGAGGGCCAACAAAGAAACTGCTTCTCCCCAAGCAGCAGCTCTTGCTACTGCTAGCCAAGTACAGCCGGATTTATTTTTTTTTATATCTATATATTAGCATATACCCCTGACATATAGCTGACCTTCTCGTACCAGCTGGTAACTGACAGGAAATGAATTTCTGTGGCAAAGACAACTTTTTGCTTTTCACATCTCGTTGCAGCGGTGCCCCATTCTGAGCACTGGCGAGCGCTGCGCTGCTGCAAAGTCCTCCTGTCCTGCTTGCCATGACCGTGTGGTGACAGTGACCACCACCAGCGAGCTGTCACAAACACGGCAGCTAGGCAGTAATCGTGTGGGAACATTCGCGTTGACAAATGTCCCGTTGCTTACCTCATGGCCAGACCGATGACGTCTTCACTCTGCCTGTACCAGGGAAGCAGGCAGGCGCTGCCTGCTGTCCAGGTAACCCCGTTCGAGTGGGAGCAGCCGGAGTTGAGCAAAATCGCACTTGTGCCGTTCAGGCAGATTGCGTTAGCAGTTGATGAATTGTGGTTATCTGAGCTATAGCTTATTCCTCATGGGTAAGCCAACTCAAATTGAAAACATCACCACTCTTCAGCAACGAGTTTGTGTGTGTGGACATGAGTCAAATTAGAAGCAATGTCTGAGTTAGGACTCCAGTTATTCCATAGTGAAGACAAGCCCATGTTATCCAAATCACCCCCTTCCCGGGACTCGACTCTATTGGTTATTCAAACATTACTGTAAAAAAAAACCCTGGCTGACACTTCCTACCCAAACTTGGCAATTCCTTAAATTTTCCTCCAAAATCTGCTTTGTCCTAGCTGTCTCTGGGCACAAAGAGACACTCCCACATCCTTTACATTCCAGTTGGGGCTAATTGAACTCACATGTCAGCATGAGTCAGCAGTAATTACCAGGAATATTAAGGAAAGATTTGGCACCGGACCTTGGTTATTCAACAGCAGAGCCCCCACATTTAGTGGGGTCTCAGCTTAAATCGAACCCTTTAAAAACTCGACAGCAAAAGCTGTACCGAGTTCTCAGTCTAGTTCAACTACGTATAGGCAGTTCCTGATATCGAAAGTGTCTTTACTATATTTTTAGAGATACCTACAGAAGGGCAAATCTAATGGAAAAATCATTTCTGACTACTAAATCCTCCACTGTGGAGTTTAAATCTCTTTATACGCTGAAACCGATGAATCAATATTAGAGCGGCTGGCTGGTTTTCCTAAGCATCCGCGCTGCAAACAGGGCCTAGCAATGCATTTCCTCCTTACGATTCCTGGGCAGAAATCCTCATCGATGGGAAGTTGAGGTAATAACGTACCTCCCCCTCCCACGGCTCATTTGGAATAAAAATCCTGAAACCACAACAACCCAGATTTTCCACATGCGAGTGTTCCTTTCCTCGCCGAAACAGTCCCCCCCCAGTACACCTTCACCCTATGGGCTGTGGAGACTTGGGCTTCCAGAGCTGAAGACTGGAGGTGTTTACACACTAGCCCAACACAGCCCCCAGAAACCCAATCCTCTCCTCGAGACCAGAGGACACCCAAATATACTTTTACTGTCACCTACTGAAAAAAATAGGTTGTCACAAACATATATACTGATGCAGAGAGGCGGTGGATGCGGCAGTAAAAAGCGAGGACTGTCTCAGCCTGTGCTCAGGCAGGGGGTGCCGGCAGGAGCAACGGCGTTAAAGTTACTATCCAAACCTTAACTGGTAACTCTTTCTGGTTCTTAACATCTACGGTATTAGGTACTTTGTTTTTCAAGGAAATAAATCCTTGCTCTTGGTTGCAAATTAACCGAGTGTCTTGCCAGTGAGTTTGATCTTGTCAGTCATTAAGTCTCTCGCTTAAATGCAACGATTTAGTCTTAGCCCTGGATAGTAACACTCTCTACGGTTCATAAAGGAGAACTGTTTTATTTTATCTACTGCAAACATATGTGCATCAACATTCTTCTCAACAGACTACTTCTGAGCCCAGCCAGATCAGTCAGTTTCATTTAAATCCAGTCCCGGTTGTCTTTTTGAAACCTCCAACTACCGAACAACGTCAAGCATATTCTTGGGTTTTTCTGGTGGTTTTTGTTTCCTTTTTTTTTTTTTTTTTGTCTTAATAGGCTATCTCCTAGAAACTCACTAAATGACGCACAAACATTTTTTGTGCCCATCTTCAGGGGAAAAAAAAAGTTTTTTACGTGATATAACTCAGTTTTATGCTATTTGTGTTATTCTTTAATAAAGACATAAAACTACAGCTTCACCCGAAGACGTACAAAATTCTTGTTTACTAAACAAAGTAACGCAAAGTCAGAAAAAGCACCGGAGCCCGTACACACGCTTCGCCCTTCCCTCACTGATTTTTCCCCCTTTGGTATGTCAAACTGAAACACAACAAGAATTTTTAGCTCTGAAGTTATAAACCACTGAAAATGACGATTTTCAGGGGAAGTACTGACTGACCCCAAAGCATACCCACCCTGTTCAATGCCAAGGGAGTGCAATTCGGGCTTGAAAGAGGCAACGCGAAACTTTATTTCACTTGCTTTCCCCCCGAAGGTCTCTCGAGGTATCAGTGGAACGGATGGGTGAAGCCAGATGTGGCCAAGGAGCCAGGGCAGAGCCCTCGGCCCCCCCCGGTTTCAGCCCTGGGGACAGCGGGGCAGCACCCCGGGCATCCCCCGCCCGGGGGCCAGCGGGCACCCGGCACCTCCCGGGGCTTTCGCGTGGGAGCTGCGGACCATCACCGGCGCTCGGGTGGAAGAAGCGGGGCGCGTCCCGCGCGGCTGCGGTCCC
>NW_008795036.1:903289-922758 GCF_000699145.1 Aptenodytes forsteri
CCTGCCCGCGCCGCCGCCGAGCCCGGCCCTCCCGAAAAGTTGAAAGGGAAAAGTACCGTGCGGGTCCTTCCCCGCCTCCGGGACGTCTGGAGCAGCCTCGACCCCCCCGGCATCGGTGCAGCTCACCTGCCCCTCCGCCCGCCCCGGTCTCTGCCCGATGCAGGTTTCTTTGCGCTTGTTCCCTTGCGTGGTAGAAGTACATCTCCCTCTGCGTAGCGGTACCTTCAGTTCAGCACCGTATTTACCAGCTTCACCAGGAAGCTGAGTAATAGCTGGGATTTTTTTTTTTTAGCTAGCAGGGTTTTCTTCCCCAGAACGTTTTGTCGGCAGATTTCTGGTTTGTACTGGAATCCTGGGCAGGGGATCCCAGTCAAGCAGCAAGGCCTTTTGCGAGTGGTGTTAGATGCTGGTGTTCAGTAAGTACCTAAAGCGGCTCTTGCACAGGAGGCTTGAGGACAGGACAGACAAAACCAGAGCAGGCTGATGTGGAAAGTCCAAGGTAACAAAGTGAAAAAGAATCTTCTCCCTGGTGGGATGCCAGTCCTTAGGAGGTCCAAACGTTGAACCCCCAGCAGACTTCTGCGACTGGTCGCTGTGGGGAGGAACTGTCTACTGCTCCTCAGCCCTGGACTGCCGAGCTGTCCCCTCAGATGCAGATGCAGTGGCAGGTACCACCTTCAGACAGCAGAGCCCAGCACCGCCTGCCTTCGCCCCAGGCACAGTGCTGCAGCTTCTCAGGCCCCAGCTGGCTTAGCTCTATATCCATGGGCAATCCTTCTGGGAAAGCCCAATTGTCAAGATACAGGTGGCAGGAATAATGTATAGGAAAGCAAAGAACTCCACTTTTGCTAATCATAGAATCATGGCATGGTTTGGGTTGGAAGGGACCTTTAAAGGTCATCTAGTCCAACCCCCCTGCAATGAGCAGGGACATCTTCAACTAGATCAGGCTGCTCAGAGCCCCGTCCTACTTGACCTTGAATGTTTCCAGGGATGGGGCATCCACCACCTCTCTGGGCAACCTGTGCCAGTGCTTCACCACCCTCAGTGTAAAAAAATGTCTTCCTTATATCTAGTCTGAATGATCTAATAGATGTTTCGCCCATACAAAGCTTTACTCTCAGGTTGCTTGTGGTACAGATTGAATGAAAATGCAGTGCCTGGGCATGAATTTACTGGGGAAGGAGTGTTAGA
The DNA here is from genome assembly GCF_000699145.1 of Aptenodytes forsteri. Classification (NCBI taxonomy): domain Eukaryota; kingdom Metazoa; phylum Chordata; class Aves; order Sphenisciformes; family Spheniscidae; genus Aptenodytes; species Aptenodytes forsteri. The sequence continues at coordinate 904,484 of NW_008795036.1, forward strand.
GAGTAACTGAGCCTTCCCTTCTCCCCTCTCACCCTGGTCAGCAGTGAGAAGGGTGATACCAGCTCCGTGGTAGGTCTCTGTGGTTGCAGTTGTGTGGCTTCCCAGCTTCCCCAGCAGTTCGGAGCTGTATCTCTCTGCAGTGCCCCACCGCCTGACCTCACAATCACTGTGAAGTCTTTGGCTTGACCGCTCTGTCTTGCTTTTAGCAGGGAGACCTCACTTTGACAAATGTAGCTGCATAATAATCTCCCATCCCTCTTTTGCCCATGTTCTTCAAGATGAGGGGAAGCCCGGACCCCAGCCCTCCTGTCCTGCGCATGAAGATTGAAGAGCCCAGCTTGCAGGAACACTATTGTTCCAGCAAAATAGAACCAGTGTTGTTGATTGCTCTGTTACATCTTCCCAGACAGAGCCTTGGCTACAAAAATAGATGCAATAATCCACATGGACAGTTGCAATTGTAAACGGCATTCAAAAAGCAAAAACGGAATTCATAGTTTGACACAGACATATCCCCAATCCGTCAGGATGTGACACATTGGCAGCATGTCTGTGCCAAACTGTGAATGCCATTATTTACTTTTCTTCTGAATGCTATTTATGATTGTAACCTTCACAGTAAATTAGTATATCTATTTTATATTGGACGTTTTCTGAGAGGCTTTGGTATTGTCTGCACTTATTATATTCACAGAATTTATGTAAGTTAGACCAATTCAGGCCACAATAAATCTTCGGGAACTACAGACTGTGCTTATGTTAGGAGGATTTGCCAGCATAACCCTACCAGCAAAATCCTATCTGGCAGAGGCGAGGCCTATGTTTGGAAAGAGAAATCAAAGGCCATCAACACTGAATAGCTCTCCACTAGATGGAACAATGGTACTTCTGCTGCCAGGCCATTGACAGGGAGTGATTTACCCAGAAGAGAATTGGGGAGGGGGGGTGTGGAGCCCAGAAAGTGCTGGATAATGGTGAGACAGTCATGGGACAACTATTGTTCATCACTTCTCCTGGTGAATGCAATGCCATGGAGAAGAGACGGGGAGCTAGGAGGTGTCTTGGTGTGTGAAGACACATCTGAGCTCATTGACCAGGCGTGAACCGGCTCTCATTTAGAAGCAGTGTCACCACGTGGTGTTCAGGCCACTCTACCAAATCTCTTAGCGAGTTCGTCTGACTGGGAACGGGGCCGAGCTAGCATATGTCCAGCTTGGAATTTGGACCCTTTTGCACCTGTCTGCATCGATATGTCCAAAGACAGCGGTTCAGATGTTTTATGGGAGCTTATTCCACATACAGCTGAATGACCCAGTCTGCAGAGAGAATACTTGTGCTGTGTTCTCTTCACTCTCTGGTTTTTAAATTTTGTTAGAAGTAATTACATTTGCCAGGCAAGAATTGTTTTTCATAATCTCATGCTGCTGACTGTTTATACTTATACCAGCTATGTGCAGATCTTTTTTATACAAGTTAGGCTTACTGAACAACTGCCAGATAGTTCTGCTTTCCTTCTTGAATTTTAATTGCTTACTTGCCCAGCATCTATTTTTAAAATGGAACTGTAAATGGAACAGTAAGTTCTATCACTCACCGTAGAGGCAGGGGGTCAGCGACCTCCTTACTCCTCCTCCGCTGCCTCCTGCAGGGGAATGTGGAGGAATCAGGACCTGAGCTGTCAAAGCATTTAGCCACGGGCATAAGCATGTAAGTTCAGGCATGCATCTAGACGCTTTGCAGGACTGGAAGTAGAGCTCAGTATTTTATAGGGCTGAGACCAAGGTTATCAGGACATACTGATTTTATATTAGAAGTGTGATCATCTATAGACCCATATGCACAAACGCACACATATATGCAGAGACACGGAAACGGCTGTAGTTGCAGTGCACAGAGAGTAGGAGGCTACAGACCTGTGCAGTCTCAACTGCATTGTGTGACCAGGAAAGCAGGTTCTGGATAGTGCTACTACGTGGCTTATAGATCCTTCATCCACTTAGTAAATCTGTGCCTGCACAGGATTTCAAAGCGGATACTTTGAAATATCAGTCTGCTTTCCCTTCAAACTCCCTCTACTTGGTGGAAAATGCCAGCGTGTTCATTCAAAGGTTTGAATACTGAACCTAGGCTCTCATCCACACCTTCATTTTCAAGACCACGTGCCATCAATTTCTCACATAACCCCACTTCACTTCTGGAAAATAATTATAGAGCTTAGTCTTCATCTGACTTCTTAGGGTCATCATTACTTCAAGCCCCTAGACATTTTATCTCTAGTATTACTGTTTTTCAAATGTAACTGGCTTCTCAGCTGTATCCTTTTGCTCATTTTTTAATATTTCCCATTATTTTTAGACTACTGGGAAGGGAGGTGATCTTGTGTAGGAAACTAGCAGGGAGCTGGAAGCCAATATAATTTTCTTCCTGATGCTTTAAATGACACACACTATTTGAAAAAAGAGACAGACATTCTTAATATTCTCATAAACACAAGCATTTCCTCATGAAGCAACACTGGTTGCTTCTTATTCTTTCCATACTGCTTTTATAAACTCTTAAAGTACAAAGTGATTGAAATACAGTAGGTCTCCAGATTGCCAGAGCTAGCAATTTCAAATTACCTTCTTTTCTTTGAATAGAGTTTTTCAGAACTATCATACCCTATTTAAGGGAAAAAAAGAAAAAAAAGATGTGTAAGATGTTTGGATAACATTCTTGTTAAACTGCAAGCCATTCTCACTCCGTATTTAGTCCCTGATTCAATCAATTGCCCATAATAAATGCAGAAGAAGTCAAATCACAGCTCAGAAAAGCATCATGATGACCCGTTGGTATTTTTTTTTTAATTTTTCAAGATGTGTTTAACTGATATTGGGTAGCTCTCTACACTTGCACACTTCTAAGTGTTGTTTCTATTAATCTCATCTGACTGTGTTACACGGCAACAAAAATTTCATCGTCTGAGCTACTTTTGCTTCCATTTTCCTCTTCCTACTCCTCAGAGGGCTGTAGGTTGGTAAAGGCTGTTGTGCTGATGTTTCATTGAAGGCTTCTGAACGCTGCAGAGAGGGAAAGAGGAACTTCCGTTGATGCGCTGCTGCCGCTGTCTGCATGCAGGGGCTGCTGCTTTGCTTGCTTGCTCAGCGAGAAGCCGGTCTGGGAGCCGTGGGGGACAGAAGGCTGAAACTGCTGCTCGCTGCTGCCTGGAGTAGTGGTAGATGTGAGACCTCAGATAACAGCACCCTGGAAGTGACAGTGAGCTCGGTATTGAAACTCAGTCACTTTTGTCGTCACTTCCCCACCAAAGGGAAGGTTGGCTTCATCTAGCGGTGGGACCTGGTGTCTAGCCCAGAAACTGTAGGTGGCTGCCTGGGGAACAGAACCACCTTTACAAGCCACCAGAGAAACGGCAATGAAAAAGAAAAATGAAGTGTTTTAAAATAAATTCAGAGAGCTCAAAAGAAGAATGAGTGCTTATAACAAGATTCTTCTTGCATTCTTCTGTGGCACTTTTTGCATGCTTCTATGTGCTCCGATTCTGCTTCTAGCAATTCCCCCGACCCTTCTTACCTAGAAGTCCATATGAACCTGTGAATTGCAGCAAAATGCAAGGAGAAATGTTTAGCGCACTCATATAGAGACTGGAGAAAGAAGAAAGGATGTTTAGAAATCTAAATTCTAACTGTATTTTCCCGATGGGAGTAGGCAGAAAGAAAATGATAAAATATTTATAACAGCACATTATGAGATACCAAAATATGATTTGTCATATTATTCATTTATTGTGAGAAGGCATACAGACAGCTAAACGGACTTGATTTCCTTAAGTATTAAAAGAGGGTGCTAAAGCAACAGGGGAACAGCAGAGCGGAGCCCTTACAGGTCATTATTGTCTATAAAAATCAATAAAAAACTGCATCATGTCAGTGAATTTTTAAGTCAGTTCATTCCATATGGTCCATCTTCCCTCAGACAAGTCAGTTGCTAAAAACAAGCAATAAATCATCCGCATTCTTTTATTTTAATACTGTAAAGAATATTTGTTTTTATAACCAAATTGATTTAAGACTTAGCGCGGCCACAAAACATTCTAAGCAGATGTCTAACTTGAAAGACACTAGTATACTTTCTTACCCTGTAGTTATGGAAATTTGGGGTGCATGCAACCTGAAACCTAGACTTTTAAGCCCAAAGGAAATTGCATTTAGATAACATATATGTTATTATAAGTATGTATCTGTAATAACTGACTTCAGTGAATAGAAAACATGCTTGCTACACAGCTCTGTAACTGAATTAAAAGCTGTGCAAACAGAAAAGTTGTTATGATACTTAGGATTTATGTACAGAGGAAATATCACTGTATTAATATGTGGATTTCTGTTTACGGATATAGATGGCTCGGAGAGGGGAAAGTTTTCATTGACACTTATATGAAGAATCTGATGTGTAGCACAGCCCATGAGCTTTTATAAGTGTTTGCGCATAGCACTTTCTCTGGGAGGTATTAGAAATGTTTCATCCTGAGGGACACAGCAACAGAGGAGCACCAAATGCTTCTTTCTTCGACCTTGGGCTCAGAGTCATGACAGTATGGCAATGAATGATATTCTCTTTCAGAAAATTGGCTGCTGCCTTCCTCTGACTGGTGCAGCATCGACTGGTAAAGCAGGCATTGCACATTCATCAGATTATTCTGGAGCTTTTCCAGACTGGTAAAGAGGCTAAACTCAAATCAAAGGGGGGAAAACCAACCACAGTGAAAAGGGGCATCGTCCTGATCTTTTTCTGAGTCCTGTATAAGATAGAGGGTATTTCTTCTATCAGGAAAAAGCTCACGGATCTGATACGAAGCTACGCGAGTCCATTTCGCCCCTGCACACAACTCACTTGGAGAGTACAGGCATCAGGAGCGTGTGTGGCCAGCTAGCACCAATCCCACAGTGCCCCATCACTGACTTTCTGCCTCTGCTCACCCTGCTGCCTCTCTACAGCCTCCAATTAGAGACTACCCAGGAAGGACAAACAAGGCTGTTTCCTAAAGGAGCCTCTGGCATATGAAGCAGCATGATATGGGAACGGGTGCCAGGCTGTGATGTGCATGAGCAAAAAGGCAGTGCCGGGCAGGGACACCCTTAGCTCAGCTCCCCGTCCCGCTGTGGAGAGTTCCTTGAGATACTTGGAGCAGCCTTAAGCTGCCCCCTTCCAAAGAGCAGCAGCTCATAAGATGACGATAGGGTACAGTGGACTTCCGCTGTGGAGGACAGAGATGTAGAGCAATTGTTTTTTCACACTCTGGATGGCCTTATGAATTTTAAACTGGCAGAATAGCACTTGCCAATTGTGGATGCTTGAGTGTGCACATAGTGAGGAATGGGAGGGTAGATCTGGGCACATTTCTGTATTTTCATTGAATTTAAAATGTTGGCTACCGTAAACTGCAATCTGATGTCCAGTTTGAGTGCCTAGACCTACCAGGTTCCTTGTGGAGGGCCTGGGGGAGAGAGGGATTGCATATGGCTAATGGTACAGAGAAGGAAAGCTCTGCAGGACTCAACAGCTTCTTGCCTGTCCCACCACAGAGTTTAAAGTATTCATCCTGACGAGGGGAGGCAGTACTGTCTCTCGTGTTCCCCCAGGAAATAGTTTAGCTGTAGGTATTTCATGGACATGACTTTGTACATGACTAAGTACAAATTATAGGTGTTACCAAGTGTGCAAACAAGTGTGCAAATATTATATAAAAATGTATATAAAAATATAGAATATATATATTACTGTGCTAATAGTAAAAGTTCAAATTAAGGAAAAGGGAGAATTTGAGATAATATCTTCAACACAATGAAGTCAAAGTTACTGGAGTAGACTGCCTTCCTCAGGGTTGTTGCAAGAAGACAGCAACCCAACTTTTAGATCTAAAGGCACTTTGCTCCCTCAGGAAGGGAAGAATTGAGACTTGCCAGCACAATACCTGGTAGTGGTTTAATCACTTACATGCTGATAGAAATAAGGTTTGGGAATCCTGTAGCTTAGAAGATAGGAAGCAGGCAGAAATTTTGACAGAGCCTGTCCTCGTGGAGTTTGGTTGTTCACCTTTGCAAGGTGCCATGCCACCTCTGTATCAACTGGCATTTTTAACAGCCACATCCCATTCAACCACCTCAAGTCCCTCTTCTGCTAGGTCATCTGGCAAGTTTAATATTTGCACCTCCCTCTGCTGTCATCCTTGGCCTTTCATTCTCTGTCTCCTCCTTTGACTTTTCCTTGCCTAAAGACACCTTTGAGAAATCTGCAGCTTGTCCCAGAGGCCTCCTTTTCCCACAGCAAACCAGAAGTTTGGTCTTCTTTTAACTCAGTAGGTCAGTATGTTTCAGGAACAGGCACCAAGCTGTCAGTACTAGGCTCCATGGAGAAGACGCAGTCTTCTGAAGCAGTGTTGCTTCATTGTGCCTTTGCCATCTTCTTCACAGGGATTTACAGAAGATTTGAGATAGTGCTTGATAACTTTACTATCAAAAAATGCTCTGCCAAGATACATATTGAAAATTCACAATCTTTTTCTGAAGTGATTTCCTTTGTGATCAAAATCCAATATGTACATTGTAGGAGACAAATCCTCAGCTATGCAATGCTCTCCTCTCAAATGTTTCTCTGATAGGGTTCATGGTGTGTTGGGATGGCCTATGAAAGCCAGGTACACAGCACCACAAGAGAAGCAATGGCCAGGTTAGAAAGCTAAGACAGGGGAGATGCAGTGCTACAGGAATCGAGTTGATTGATTCCAGGGAGTGTAAGGGGGAATAAGGTGCGTTTTTCTTTTAGATATTAAATGCTTCCAGATTTTGTGGACATCTATAAAACGCATTTAATAAATTTAATTAAGGAATTACCTTAATTCCTTGGTAGACACATTAGATATTCGAGCCAAATTTTGGCATCTTTTGTAAAGACAGGATAAGTAGCATTAGCAGGTCTCATTGTTGAATATCTTGAAATTGTTATGTCAAAACCAATGAAGCTTTAGAGTTTTGATGTGACAGGTCAGCTGAACTGGATGGCACTAGACCTTTACACTTGTTTTTCCAGCTCTGGCCAATCTGACTTTGTCCCTTGTTTTCCCAGATACTCATCCCTTGAGCTGGGGTGGATTGCTATCCCTTCCCTAAGCTCACAAGAGGCAGATTTTTTACCCCCAAAAAATGAAGGCGAGGCAAAAAACAAACTGAGATGACATATGTAGCAGGCTGGGCGAGGGCTCACATTCAGTCATTTTCACCAGTGTGCTAATCCTGATACTCCAGTAAAAAACAGAGTGCCTGCGGTGAAAGAAGAAACATCTAGTCTTTCCCTTAGGGAATCCTAAGGGAATTTTTCTGCCTCTTTGGACCTTTGAAATCAGCATACCAACCTCAGGCACAGAGCGGTTTTTACCATCTTCTCTGAAGCGTTGCTGACAGGGAAAGCGTTCTCAGGGGAAGGAGGCTGGCTGGTGGTGGAGCGAGAGGATGGGGTGCCATCTCCATTTCTGCAAAGTCTTGTCAGGCTTCAGCTATCTGGTGCACTCTTTCAGGAGGAGTCATCAATCTTGTTTCCTTGGCACTTGTTGTCTGTCATCAACCTCTCTACTGTTGGCCATGCCTAAATGTGTGGGTCTGAATGAGCGTACCATGCCAACAATCCTGTCCAATTTCAGAGCTGGGAGACATGACGGGAGCCTTGCCAAGAGTGGTGTTTGCCTCAAGTGCTGTTGTTGGCCACTTTCAAATCCTTGATCTTTATTCCATGCTGTAGCGTCACATCTGCAGCCCTACACAAGCATTACAGAGGCAATACCACCAAGAGTATCAGCTTCTGCCTTGATACAGGACTGTCTGCCTCATCACTTTACTCCAGGGGCAGGCATCAGTTGGAGCACGATGACCAGGACTAGCTGAAAAACATCAGATGTATTTGCCAGGGTGTGCCTGTTGAGTCCTAGAGCATGCAAGTGCAGCAAGACGAAAACTTGGCTGTACCAGAACGTTAAGGTGGAACAGTAGCATCTGCTCACTGTGACCCCAGGAGCAGTATCATCCTTCACATTTCTCTCCCCCTATCTCATTCCTCCCATGAAGCACAGCAGCAACAGGCACTGCCATGCCCTGAAGCAAGAGACATCTGCAGAACAGCAGCCCTTTACAAACTGGCTAGCCAGAACTTGAGTACCCTACTGCAATTGCCCCTATGGATGGGGCAGATTTGCATATCCCTCTGAGGCAAGAGATCACCTTAGGCAGCAGTTGGACTCCAGTCCTGGATACTTAGACAGGGGCATAATCAGACAAGAGGTCATAGCTGGCTCCCTCTGTCTTTTATAGGAGTTGGAGGACGACATCAGGACTATTGCCAGAGTCACTGCAGTGTGAGAAGCTCATCTACCATTCACTAAGACTCTACTAAAGTTTTCTTGCACTGTCTTTCCTCAGGAGTTCTCTTTAGATCTCCTCTATGCATCACATTTCGCAAATGGAGAGTTTTTGCTCGCTTTTGAGTGCCCAGATGTGCAGATAAATTTTCCTGGTTTTGGGGGTGAGGAGATCAAGGCATCTTTCTTAAGCATTTTGGTATGTACGCCTGGAAATTGAATCCAGTCCCTTTTACAGTTAATCATTGCCTGGCAAAAAGGTTCATATAAAAAGTTGGTTGGTGATGCAGGACTTTTAATACTGAGGTCACAGATTTATACCAATGGTGAGAAGCACGCAATAATGCTATTTTTGCAAACTAGATTGTTAGTTTTGAACTTTCAGAACTTTTGTTTATGTTGTTCTTTGCCTGCACTCTCGAGAGGCTCATCCTGTAGGTTTAAGAACAGAAAGCCACATGCAGGCTCTGGTTTTGTTTTAGGCTCTTAGTGAAAGAAGCTAGTATTAGGAGAAGATCACACTAAATGGTTATAATATTGTCACAGTGACTTGTGCTTTTCCCGTATTCTAAGCAATTGAACCAAGATTCTGACCGGGTAAAATGATATGGTGCATCCCATCTCCCTCTTCCTTTCCCACCCCAGCATGATCTGCTAATGTTATTCACATTCTTGTAACTTTTGAGGGCAGATATAGTTAGTGAGGGATGGTGGACAATGTAGTTTTTAATCTTTTTCTAGTCTTTGTCTTATAAGGCTATTCTGTGCAACTCTTGGGGGAAATATGCTGCTAGAAAATTCAATATAAGTCATCTGAGCAATCTTATTTGAGATTCCTATTTTTTGACCAACACTTAGAATGACAAATGGAATTTCACAGTTCACCAATAAAGTACGGTACCAGTGATCTTTCATCTCTGAAAGCTGAGAAGTGCTGATATATATTAACACAGAGGAAAAATATATATATATATATATGAGAGAACTCCAATCTGCTAAGCAACTTCTTACCCGCTATTGAAAGGAGAAAGTGGCACCCCTTGTACCCATCCACCAGTTGTTCTCCAACAGGTTCTCCAGCCAGGAAAGGGAGATACTGCTCATCTCCTTTTCCTCCAGTATTAATTGACCAGGGAAAGGAAACCAGCCATGCTCTCCTCTCTTTGCATTGCTTTTTCCGGGAAACTGTGATCTGTGGTGGAGAGAGGGATGTAGCAGACACATAATTATGGGAGCCTCAAAGAGAGAAGTAGGCATACTCTACAGTTCTGAAAAGAGCAATTCATGATTGTGTCATTTCATGTGTCATGCTTGTTTTGTTCAGCTGTGAATGTCAGTGAAGAGACGGCTTCATTTCACACTTAAACCTCCCCTGCTGCAGATGGAAGTGTGCAACCGCCTTCCAAACTACTGGTCCATAACATGCATCACTTACTTCTGCCTGCAGATGATACGCACTGTTCTTACAATTCACCGTCTGTCTTCTTTCCTGGGTGGCCAGGGAAGAGAAGGATTAAAACAGTGAAATCTTGGAGAAGAGTAAGGGAGAATGGGTGGAAAGAAAGTGATCAAAGCTGTTTAGAAGACCAGTGATCGGAGCTGTTTTCTTTAAGGCCATCCTTTATCACTATATCTGCTGTGGATGGGCCCAACCACTCTGTACAGGTGAGGTGTAGGGTCTAACGAGATTATCCTCTCTAGGTGAAATCCCTGCACTGAGACATTACCAGTCATACGTAGACCACAGACAGACAACAGATGGATGTTGAACTGAAGAATAAAGAGTTCCCAGTGAGATTCCAGAAATTCCTTTGGTAGGCTGTTCAAGTGCTTCAATAACCTATTAAAAACTTTTTATTATTTTCTGCAAAGCAAGTCCATTTATTCTTGTCCTTTTCCCAGTGGAGGTTAGTGATAAGTAATCACCATTCCATTCTAATATGTAGGATTTAATAAGTTCCTTCTAGAAAAGAGGAAAACAGAAAAAAGCCTGTCTCCTGTCTTTTGCGAGACATCATTATTTCTAAAACTCTGATCACTCTTGTTGCCCTACTTGGGTTCACTTTTGGTTTTTTTTTTTACTTGAAGTATTGTGTTTAAAACTAGGCACTGCTTCAGTTCGCTAGTAGCCTCTTATCCAAAACCAGCACTCTCATGTGGCAAGATGGGCTGGATGATGTTTGCCCAGTTTGTCCAGACTCAGTTCTTCAGTGGAAAGGTAGATAGAACAAGAGCAACAAAGCAGTTTCATTATGTTTCCCTGGAGGTAACGTGGGACAGGGAACATGAAGATTCCAAAAATCTAATCAATACAGAAATTAGTTGCTCAGATCTCTCTTTAATAAAGGGGTATAAAGTTATCCAGTGGATACTTTGCAGCCTTTCAAAACATCCAGTTCTGCTACACTCAAATCTTTGGAGAGAAGGCAAAGTACATGTTTGTCCCAAACCAGAGCTCAACTCTGCATGTCATTTCTCTCCCTTCAAAGGTTATAGGATTTTTTTCAGAATGACCTAACCATGAATTCTTCCATAAAAACACTCCGCAGGGTAAGATACAGCACCCTCTTTTAAATTAGACAGCACCGATCTGCTCATTGATCTGTGTTAATTCCTGTTCGTTCATTATGTTAGGGGCTAGTACACCAAAGAGTGACAAGATTAATTAGAACAGTCTGGCAAAGCTGTCCAGGGTAGGGGAACTCTACTAGAATATCCTGAGCCGTATTTCGATGAAGAGCTCTGCAGATTGTGTCAGTGGCAGCCATCATGGTCAGGAAATTTTCTTGCCTTAGCAATGCCAGCCTTGTGCAATAGCACTCCCCATAGCTTTAAGGATGACAAGTCTCAGCAGGAAGAAAAAAATGAAGCAATGGCAATTTCTGGTCGTGTTCTGCAGCAATTTGGAAGCTTTCCACCTTTAAGACTTCATTTCCCAGTATAGAGAAAGACTGTGGCTGGAACTGGCACTTCTCGCTGCTGCCACTGGTAGTCTTACCTTCACTAATGATGTTTGGGAGTGGGGAAGGAGGAGAGGGACACATTCACTGTGCATTGCAAACAATGGACCTGTAAAACTTCTACTATTTTCTCATCCCCTCTTTTAAAAATGTAGCTACACCATGAGATCTGTCTCTGGGCAGATTGCAGAGACACACATTAACCAGCTATGGAAACATGCAGACTTCTGCCAACATCTCAAAGTGTGTCTTGCTCCTCAGCTAACCTCTAACTTCTTCAGGTGTTTTGGTGTTTTTCCTCTACAGCATCTGCAGTCTTTCCTAACCTCTTCACAAATGCCTGTGTCATGTAGAAACTGAAGTCTTGAGTAGCAAAGAGCTCTTTCCCCTTCCAGTAGCTGACTTCTTTCTTGTGATCACCTCTGGAGTAAGGACAGTTGGCTCCGATCTTTGCCTAGGAGAAGGAGTGGACTTTTCCTCTGCCAGTCCTAGGGCAGGTCTCCTCCCACTGCAGTGAGACAAAAAAATGAGGAATCATCTCAAGCGGTCGCTCTCGCATGCCAACTGGAACACTGTTGTTTCTGAGTCACCGCTGGGGCTTTGAGTATTCTCTTCACATGCCTCTTATCCACTAGTCCTACCCTGACAGACAGTGTGGGAAGAATGTAAGTGGTGTCATTCCAGAAGTCATCCCCCACTGTCCTCATAGCCAAAGGAGAGGATTTGAGGCACGACTGTGTTGCTGTTCATCTCTACTGAGTCTCCTCAGACCCAGGCTTCAGCCTTGTCTCACGGGGGCAGAGAGTTTTCCCGCTATGCAGGAAGAACACGGCATCTGCCACAAGCCGCTTGCCAGCGGAACTTTTATGCACCAAAGATTCCTTTGTTTACAGGGTTTTTGGACAGCCCAAATGTAACCCGTATTTTCAGACTGTTAAAATATTCAGTAATATCAGCAGCACTGAAATTCCAAAGCATCTTTCTTCAGAAAAAATACAGGTGATAGCAAAGGTATTTTTCTGCTCATTTTGTTCTTTCCACTACTTTCTTTTACTAGCAATTGGAGGGAGTTTATTTTGTCAAAATGATTATACCCCTAGAATGGCAAAACTTTTATCTGCTTTAAGAAGGTGAAAGAGCGCAGAAATGAAACCCCAAACAATTTGGACATCTGTGTTTATAAATGCAACTTAACAAGTGGAATAACTACACCTGGCACATTATTTATTGATTACACATTGTGATATGATGTGCTAATTTCTTAATATGCTGACTTAGAGTGGCTTACAAGTTTCACTATTGTGTTCATTTTCTGAATCAGTTCTTTATTCTTTTCCAGTATAACATTTGGGTTAAAGACAAATATTTTTAAAGCACAAATGGATCATCACTGATATCACACCATTCATAGATTTTTATCATCTCTAATGCCCATCCATACATGCTGTGTGGACTTCGTGCTGAAGTTAACTTCTCTAGCTTTTCAATTCAGTGTTTCTTTGACTATATTTAGATAATACAGACTATCTTATATTGCAAGGGAATGAAGACATATATGAAAAAGGGGGACTCTTATCAATGTATATAAATACCTGAAGGGAGGGTGCAAAGAAGAGCCAGACTTTTTTCAGTAGTGCCCAGTGACAGGACCAGAGGCAATGGGCACAACCTGAAACATGGGAGGTTCCCTCCGAACATCAGGAAACACTTTTTTACTGTGAGAGTGACTGAGCACTGGCACAGGTTGCCCAGAGCGGTTGTGGAGCATCCACCCTTGGAGATATTCAGAAGCCCTCTGGACATGGCTGAAGGGAGTGCAAAGAAGAGCCAGACTTTTTTCAGTAGTGCCCAGTGACAGGACCAGAGGCAATGGGCACAACCTGAAACATGGGAGGTTCCCTCCGAACATCAGGAAACACTTTTTTACTGTGAGAGTGACTGAGCACTGGCACAGGTTGCCCAGAGCGGTTGTGGAGCATCCACCCTTGGAGATATTCAGAAGCCCTCTGGACATGGTCGTGGGCAACTGGGTCTAGGTGGCCTTGCTTGAGCAGGGGGGTTGGCCCAGATGTCCTCCAGAGGTCATCTTCCCACCTCAACCCTTCTGTGATCTGTTGTGATCTATGATTCTGTGAAAAAGACACGATAAAATTTATTTAAAAATTAGAATACTTGCTCTGTCTGTGTAAGTCAAATGTTTCTGTCACTACAATAAATTATTTGCAGAATCATAGTTTAAAAGTGTCTTTTTATTTCAGTTAAGTTTAGCTTGGCATCCCCTTGTTTTGCTAAGGAACAATTAGGTACTAATTAACTTCCTGTCAAAATACAAAATTTCTACCCATTTTCTACCCGTGCTGTCTGGATCTTCCTCAGTCACCCAGAACTATACTGCATGAGAAGGGGCAAACCAATTCTTTGATGAGTCAGCCTGCTTGTTGTTCTGTCCAAGTTCGAAGTCAGTGAAGCCTGGCTTTCTTAGTACTCAGAAGGAATGGAGATGAAGAGACAGAGATATGTAAGGTATTCCTGTGACAAGTGTGTCAGCCTTTCCCTTAGTACTTTTCTCCTGTGGTTTTTGTGGTATCCAGTATGATACACACCATTCTCATTGCTGAGTGCATTAATTTCATCTGATGCCTGATGTCTGTCTCTTGTTTATTAGTTGCACTGTTGACACACTCCATAAACCTAAAAGCAAGGAATTTATCATGAAAACATAGGTATTACTAACAGCACAACAGTAATTCTGTGTGCAGCGGTCAAAGAGCCAAATATCCCCAGCGGTTTTCTTTGCAATAGCTTTGCTGATGTATCAAAAATGGTGGAAAAGAGAGTGGAGCCCGATGGTATTCCAGAGATGAGTCCTTCACAATCCTTCCTCCAGGAATCGCCCCAAGTCCCCAGTGCAAAGGAAGAGCCCTTTAGCTACAGCTGTAGATTTGATATGTATGTGCATCTGACAAACCTCTCAGATGCAGAAATTGCTCTCGGACCTCTGGGACGGACATCTTCTGCAAAAATGGTATCAAGGAAGAAAGTCTGGAGGCAGTCATTTCAGAACTGTACATCGGGGATGCCAGTGGAGCAGTGAAGCTACAGTGATATCTGGTGGAATGGAGGAGAACTGGGACAATCCTGTGAGGTATATTATGTAGGGTTTGAACATCCTGACCCCAGTTTTCTTGGTGGAATGGGAAGCGCTCTTATGCTTCCTGCTTAGACAATTGGTATGTTCTTTGGGTGAGGATACCAATGCATGACAAGAGAAGGAAGGCAGTACAGAGCTGGTTTGGACCTGCCTCTAGTGGTCACGGCTGTAACATTTCTAGGACGGAGCTGATCTATCATTAGCATTGGTGCTTTAATAAAGCACAGAGATCAGACTCACAGATCCTGCAGGATCTCTGACTGTTTGCATGGACTATGTTTCCCACAACTGTGGGTCTCAGGAAGGTTTGTCAGCTTGGGCACAATGTCAGACTCAAACCACTTCTGGGTACTTACAAGGGCCTGCACACTGATAAGTAAGCTTCCTGGACAGCGAGGGACTTGGGAGCAGGAGGGAGATACCTAAGGAGTTGTCCTGGTGTCAGCATGGGTCCAGTGGGACTGGCACTGATCCAGAGCTAATGGGCTCCGGCTGAACAGACCTGACTCTGCTGCTGGGCATCTTCCCACCGTACACTCACCACTGTGTTTCAGCGGTAGACCATTTTTCTGAAGCTACTAAATGTTGTGAGACAAAAGCTAACACAGGCTGTCTCCCCATCTCTTACCTTCCTTATGTCCTCTACCGATTGCTGTGTTGCCCATAGTTCCCTCATCCTGCTATCGCAGTAACCCTGAAGCAGTTCACTCGCAGGAGGTGCTGCATGCTGTCTGCCTGGTTGAGCAGTGAGCTAATAAGCCTTCCTGGATTTCAGAGCAGTGAGTATCGGCATAAGATGCTCAGAAAGCATTGGGACTTTGCCAAAGGTAATGAGCTCAGATAGACTCAAGCTTATAGGTGTTCATCGGATTACTTAACATAGCCCAGAAACAGCTTGGCTATTCTGCTGACAAGGGTAGTGCAAAATTGGTGGAAAGCAGTAACTTTACTGGCTAGCAGGAGTGCTCCAGACTTACCCAGACAGGCAGTGGTCTTTAGTTACTTGTTTACATTTCGTTTCTTCAGTAATACAATAAATATCAAGTAACTCTTCTGGAACTTGAGATAGGGATCTGTCGCATTTTTCAGTCTTGGCACAAATACTCTTTATTAAAAACAAAAATTGGGGGAGGAGGGGGAGTTGAAACCAGAAAACTTATCTTAGATGGTTCTTCTGTTAGAGTGAAGGAAACTGATAGTATCTGTAGATTTGACTTCATTGTAGTTTGCGCAAGTGCCCGGATAGCAGTAGTCCACAGGTTCCTTTTTTCTGCCCATTGCAGTCTTCTGATTTTCCCCAAAGTGACTAGAAGCAGAGAACAGTTTATTATTCATTTAGTTTACTCTACTATACAATACATGGCTTACTATTTACTCTTTGAATAGTCTCACTCACGTTTAGAAAATTCCTTGGCATTTTTGTATATTACAAATATATTGGCAAATGCAAAAAATATTTCTGTGTTTAGCTTATGTCCTCTGCAGGTTTGGCCATGCCATTTCTAACGAGATCCCAGTGGCTGGAGAGCGCA
This sequence comes from Aptenodytes forsteri, assembly GCF_000699145.1. Taxonomy (NCBI): domain Eukaryota; kingdom Metazoa; phylum Chordata; class Aves; order Sphenisciformes; family Spheniscidae; genus Aptenodytes; species Aptenodytes forsteri. The sequence continues at coordinate 920,531 of NW_008795036.1, forward strand.
GAAGGGGCTCACTCATGGCGGCCACCTGCAAGGCGGGAGGGAAGCCCCTCTCAGGTCTCCTCCCTCCAGCAGAAAGGCCGTATGAGCAGCTGACCAGAGTGGGGGGCATCTCAGTTGACATCTGTTTGCAGCTTTTGGCCTACAGTTATCCCATTAAAATAAAGGTCTGGTGGCGGTAGGGCTATATTTGTATTTAATGATAGGGGGCCAAGAGATGTGTGCCTGTGTGGCTTTGATGCTTGAGATGAAGGAGCCCCAAGCAAGCAAGACAGGAGAGAGGGAGAAAAAAATTTAAATAAAATAAGGATGTCTTTCTTTGCTTATAAGGACTAGATGTGGATCCTGTTCCCTATTCATTTCTCTTTTGGTACCCTTGGACCTGTAATGTCCCAGAAGAGTCAAAGAGGCTGGGGAGGCAGAACAGGGAGTGGGCTGCCGGGACTGCAGCGGCTGAGGCGAGCAGCAGAGAGGTGACTTGCAGGCAGCTGGCAGTAGGCAGTGACAGTGGCTGCTCTACCGGCCAGTGCTGAGGCCGCTGCCTGGAGCAGGAGCACTGCCAGAGCCTAAATACCAACCCCTGGAGCACTGGGATGCATCCTGGCCAGAACGATAAGCTGGGAGTGGGTGCAGCTACTAGCTGGGGCAGCGTGGCTGTCTTACCAACCGTGCAGTGCTGAAAGTCAGGAGGATTGCCTGCAGTGGATGGCTATTTCTCCTATTAGTTAAGCAGGTTTTCCAAGTTTATATGTTGCTGTATTTTTTTCTCTTCTTTGGCCTCTCTCCTTGGGTCAGAAAATGTGTACGTCTAGAGCCCTTTTGTTTAGCTCTCAGCTTGGGAGTGGGAAAAAGTTACTCATGGCTGAGCTCTCAGGGTATAATTTAATTTCCTGGGTCTGGGGCTTGTAATTTAAACTACTGTCATTTAGGAGTTTTTTAGCAAGAGCACCTAGAAGTTGAATTGGTGGAAATGATATAACAAGGTACAGGTATGCTTTCTTTGAAAACAAGAAACAAATGTGAATGCTACCAAGAACCGGGAACTTCAGTTATTTTGTGTGTACTTTAGTGTTATCTGTGCTGATCAGCCTCCCTAGTCTTTGGTTGTCTTTGTTTTCATTTTCGCATGAACACAATGATGGTGCTTTTAGACTGAGGTATTTCAGGCACTATGTCTTACGCAATTTGCTCTTAAACAGCTGAGACATGGGTGCCTATCTGTGTATGACAAGGATTAGTTTATTGCTTATTTAATAGAGATCTTGAAAACTTGTTTATAACTGTTTACATACAATTTTTTCAACAATTCGGATTGCCTAAGGCTACGGCATGTTCCCTGTGCTTTTGTGCAGTGTGTAACCCCCATGTGGCCTCAGGCAAATGGAGTGGTTAAAAGATTTATGCACTGTGTGGATAAACAAAATCTGGGAGAATTTCCCTGAGGCTTTGCCTAGATTGGCAAAACGGTGTGATTTTAAAACATGATAGTTAGTACCTGGCATTTCTCATATATGCCGGCTTGATGAGGAAAAACCTGTATGAGAGAACCAGGGTTTTTAAAGAAACCCCACTTAGTTATAGCATATGTTCACAGCTTGCCCTGTCTAACTAACTTTTTATAAGACAGCGACTACTATCACTGGAATACAACCCTTTTTCCTAGTGTAGACGTAACATGAGAAAATAAATGCCTCGAAGACTTTCAAGAATTTCCCTGACCGGTCGATGCAAAGGACACGCCAGACTGAGATGGAGATTTGGGGAATTCCTCGTTCTGGTGGAGGAAACAAAGAGGAGGCTGCCAAAATCTTCTGCGGGTTCGGATCCTGCCCTGACCCTTATTGAGGATTTCCTGGAGCCCGGTATCAATGGGAAAACTTCCACAGGCTGAAAAATGTGAGGATTTCACCTGCAATGCATTTCCCTTGTTCTGGTTTTGTGTTGAACCCACAAAACTCTAGACTTTGGGGGCGGGGCAGGTAGCCAAAGGATTTGGAAAGCCTTGCTCACTCTAATTCAGCTTTTAAGCAAAGTACAACAGGCTATATATAGGCCATATGTAATTCTGATTTCTCTAGGAAAGTGATTGATTTTCTTTCAGTATAAACCAGTCTCTCACTGGCTTAGGCCAAAACGAAATAAAGATGTTGGCTTGGCTTCCAACACCGGCAAGGTAATTAATTTTAAAACAGCACCATCCGTTACACCAGGCCAGCATTCATTCGTCTGGG
>NW_008795036.1:923177-945004 GCF_000699145.1 Aptenodytes forsteri
GGACTGCAGGGTGTCCCGTCGTCCTGCTTGTCCCCCCCCGGGCCCGGCGTTTCACCCTCTGCCACCCGCTGCCTCTGAATCAAGTCCGTAACTGACTTATCGCAGCCCCTAGAAAGGCACCTGGTCTCAGTGGGATGGCATCGAAACGTGAAGCAGCCCTGCGGTGGTTTTTCTCCCGGCGGTTGACTGCCCATCACCATTAGGACTTCTAAGTCTCAGGCTTACTCTGCTAGAACACCTTTTTTCTCCTCTTCAGCCACCTTTTTTATTCCTGAGGGGAGTTCTTACGCACTCAGATCATGCTACCTTACCAAATTCTTATTTATGAGCCCAAAAGGCTGCTCTCATTAAGACAGCTGGTATAAGGAAACCTCTCTTACCCATCACTCAGAACACTTTATGGCTCATATCCACACCCTCACCTATTCAGTTTTAACATTGGTGTAAAGCATAGGCATGAGGTCCAACTATATTTTGTTGTTGGATTCCCCAGGGCTACCCAGGGAGGTACCACTTCCATCTCTCACCACCATCCCTCGTTTATATTTCCTTTTAATCCTCTTTGCAGGCACGTGCCCTTGGGAGCCCAGGTCAGGTGCCTGCCCCGGTGATCCAGAAACACCGCTCGCTCGGGGTGTCTGCTTTTCCCTTCAGGCACAGCCTCTGTGCATCTGTTCCAAATACAGGCTTTTGTGTTTGCATTGAGATGCTTTTGTGAACTGGCCCGTCTCACACAATAAGCCAGGACGTATCATATCTCTGCCTTGCCCTATCACTACTGTTTTGGCAAACTTGGTGCTAACTGTAAATGAGCGCGATGACTTGCACATTTCCTTCAAGATTATTCCTGCTACCAATGCCTGTGGAACGTCTCTAGAGAAAGCTTTGACCAACAACTGCTTTTCAAGTGTTTTTATGCCTGTCAGTTAAGCAGGTTTTAGGCCATTTAATTTGGACCATTTCTTTATCATAAATCATGTTAGACTGAAGCAGAGAGTTTATCAATGTCCATATGTTTTTTATCAGTGCAGTAACTGATACTGCAGTTACTCTTTTATCACAATTCTGGCTTTGTCTAAGAACAAAACCATATTTATTTGATAAGGGGTGAGTTTTTTTCCCCTGTAGAAGGGATGCTAGTTACATTCAGATTTCCCTACACGACCCTTTCCCCAACTAGCAACCATCAGTGTTCCTCCAGGTTTCTGAGTTTTCCCAGTCTTCTGAGATGAGTATCAGTTGAGCAGTAATGGTCAGCCATCATTTCTGGGACTCTTGGTACAAGTTTCCAGCACATTTTGATGAAAAAATCCCAACCGCCCAAACCCGATCTTTTCCTCTAGCAGAAATCTGGTGTTCTCTTTCTGTAGAAAGGACTGTGAGGTTCTTTGTCATCCTCATATGACAAATCAACTAGCACCCATAAACCAATATCTTGCTGCTTTCTAAATACAGAAGAGACTATTCTTTTTAACATTTGCCTTTTCTGTATCAATAACAGTTTACCATTGGCATATAGTAACAGGACTATATACTTTAAATTTTTAAGTGGTTTTGTTCCCTGTCTTGTACACCTCAAAAAGTATTTTCTTGTGTTTAGGTCTGCTGGTCAAGACTTCTTTTCCTACTGTGTTTAGCTTTATTTATCACTATTGAACTTCATTAGCTTCTTGTCTATATTTATTACTATCTATTTTGATTTCCTTCTGTTTGATAAATAATGCCCTTACTGCCAACAGGTACATTTATTTCCCCTTTGAAGCAGACTACGCGTGTGTTGTTCTCTTCACTTCACCACCGAGGGCATGAAGTGTGGACACTGTCCTAATCCAGCTGGTTTAGAAACTAAAGGGATATGGTGGCAGCACGGTAGTGACTGCCACTACGGGGAGCCAGTCAGATTTATAATCATTTGTCACATGAGATCCTTTGATTCATGGCTTTACATTTTTCAAGGAGCACTCAAATTAGCTGTGAAAAAAATCCAGATTATGGCATAACGTTCTGAATCTTGCAGATTCAATTACAAGAAAAAACTGCTAAGTTTGATGGTGTAATCAGCCACAAACCTGGCTACTTCTGTTCAGGAATCAACAGTGGTAAGGTAAAGGTTGTAGACAGAAGCCTTCAGGTGCACAAACCTGTCTTCTGCTGTCCTGTGGTCACATTCTGGAAGTCTTCAGGAAGACGAAACGATTTGAGAATCATACTGCTGGCTGAAAGCAATCATCTAGCACAAAGGCTTTTTTAACTCAGTGGAACTATTCTTCCCTATTGAAAATGAGTTAGCGAAGAAAAGGAGCAATCTTATTTTTAAGTGAAGAGTGGCTACTTGAAAAGAAGGAAAGTGAAGTTCCGTCCCTATTTTTATAAGTAATTATGCTACCCTTTCTTTCTTCTTTTGGATTTCATGAAAGTATTTGTTGTCTTCTGATCAAATGCACTGGAAGAGATTTGCTGATATTTTTCTGTAACAATTAGAAAACAACCTTGTGTTAATGTAAGAGAAACTGACTGAATGAGCTATTCTAACCCTTATCTGATTTGAACCAGTCCTAAGACCTATGAGTTTCTAACTCAAGGTTCTACATGGAGGGCAGCAAGCTAAAATAGCAGGAATTGGCTTCAGAGCAAATAAAGGAAGGTATTTCTTCACTCTACATATATTTCAGCTGTGGAACACATGGTTACTGATAGCTTACATAGGTTCAGAAAGATGTTGCACAGATTTATACAAGAAAAATCCATTGAAGGTCATTATATGCAAAGATTCCACTATGGTCTCATGGAGTATCTGCCTCTTGGAGCAGTGCATGCTATGAAAGTATTGTACACTTGCTTTTATGTTTACTTTTTCCTGGGCAGATGCTATTAGTCTCTTTCGTAGGCAGGGTACTGGTTTAGATGGAGCTGTGGCCTGATCAAGAACAGCTTTTGCGTGGTCTTATGTACGTGAATCCAACTGCCTCTAAGGTCTTGTCCCAGTTCCTCTGGACATCGTAATACTCACCACAAAGTTCTACATGTGGCATAGACGAGACACCATTGGGAAATTGTCCCATACCAACATGGCTTTCAGTACATCTGGTCTGCACAGAAAATCCTAGAGAAGCAGGGAGAAAGCTCAGGTTGTCCTTATCCACTCATTGCTCTCCCTCTCCTCTGCTTGCTTCTGAACACTCAGCCGTGTGGGTTTTCACACCCCACTGTTCATCTTGCTGCTTGTGAGTGGGACAGACTTTCACTTTCTTGAATGTGTCACAGCATGGTTTGGTTTCCTGGATTTCTATGTAGGCTTTGAACCGATATCGTTAAGATGCTCCTAACAGGAACCCAAATATTTTTGTTGCTCATCAGTGCCTGACACAGGCTGCCCAGAAGCAAACTGCTAGTGCTTAACTCAGGTTCAAACCTCATCTACTCAACAGACCTACAGAATGAACATTTCAGAGGAACCTATGACTGTATCAGCATTAAATCAAACAAAATATAAAGTTCTGTGGAGAATACGTATAACGGGCCTCACAAATAGCACTTTCTCCCACAAAATTTGGCAGTGCAGCTGAGAAAGTTTCTCTGTTCCACACAGTTGAGTGGAGTTTAGTTTAAAAGACAGAAATAGCACAGTCGTGTGTAAATTAAATGACATTATTTGAAAACAACTCTGAAAGAATGGAGACTAAAAATCTTATCAAATTAATGCGTAACAATAATTGATGATTTATTGACTTTTCTGTGAATATACAGTTTCTATTAACAATATTTAGATACATTTTCTCAGAAATTCTTTATTATTTATGTTTAGTAATTTATGATTAAACATTTTACAAGAAACAAGGCACTAAAATGTACAGTTATCATCCTTATTACATATGCTGTGAGTTTCAGACATACAGTAGATTCCCCTCACTTAGACAATTATTGAATCTCTTCCTCCAATAGTACTTTTTGTTGTATTTCATACATCCCCAGCAGTTAGAAAGCATACATTTTAGGGCCCTACTTTTGTCTCCTTTTACTCACTGTTTCTGTAGGAAAACCAAAGAATTTGCTATGAAAATTAGCTACACAATGAAGATAATGAAAACCCCATTCCTTACATTTCTAAGGACTCGGACATACTGTGAGCTCCTTAGAGATTCAAACTATAATGTGGGCATTATTTATCAATTAAAAACAACAGTAACAAAAAAATTTCGTTTAAAGGTGCGATTCCAGAAGCTGCTTCCATGCAGGGCAGAACCAGCTTTGGTGCTGTTTGAGGCACTAAAATACTAAACCAACACTTTACAACAGGTGAGATGACACCATGCTAGGAAAATCAGATTAGCCTACTGGCTACCATTTGCCTAAAAAGGGGATCTTAAATAATGTATAGTTTTTAGTGCAATTTAAAAAGCAAAACCCAGAAACTGTTGCTAATAAAAGGCAAAGACCACAAGAGATACCATCCAATACTGCATTAAAACATTTAGTATCAGAAGGAGTGTATACATTTTCAAGTATCTTATGACAAATAGCCCAGTACTTAAGTGCTAGTTCCGTTTTAGATGCTCACCAACTATAAGCACAAACACGGCACAATGTAATTTTATATATTGTTAAAATACAACAGAATCTAATGTCACATAATAAATACAACACGGTGTAAAGAAAGAGTGGTTTCCTAATTATTTGTCCACTTATACAAAAATGACAAAGAGGAGCACCTAGATTCAAGTTTCTCCTTGAGATTCTCAAGCTCTTGTGCTGGCAATATTTTCAGTGCCTCTGCATTTAGACTGCAGTGATCCTGAGCTCCCTGAACACACGTGGAAAGATTACCACTTTCAGAGGTTTTCAGAGGATCCTTGCAGACTCCTTGACCAAAGGAATTCAGGTACAATTCCAGTGCTGGTGGAATGTACACGCAAAATAGGGGAAGATTCTGCAGGATAAGAAAAAGTGATGGTGGAGAGAAAACCTCACGGAACAACCTCGAATAATACCCTGGGTCATTGCCAAATTAAAGTGGAAGTTACTTTTTCCCATTGGAAAGATAAGAGTTCTAAAAATCTGGCCAATAAGACTTCTCAAAACGTGGCCAACATGAATAACCATCACAAGACGGTAGTACTGGCAGAGATGGCAATAACACATTTGGAAACAAATTATCTCTTAAAGTGTTTTCACTTCTTGGGTATTGTAAAAATACTTCTGTTAAACTGCACGAATTTTTGGAAAAGGGAGGTTATTACTCACTTAGCAATATGAGCCACTCAAAAATCACAGGAAGAAAAAAATGTTAAAGAAAACCATTATGTGATTGCTTTTGATAAGCAAAAACTGTATTATTTTTTTTCCTCGTAGTCGCATAGGTTGGAAATTCCAGAAGATGCCCAGGGGAAGTGAGGCTCCAATGCTCCCTGGAAATCGGTGGGATCTGAAAGTGTAGCCAACGTGCTCTGTTGAAAATCCCGTCCGTGGTTTCTAGAGCCCATTTTGCCCAGAAGTCCTGACTTGCCATGACCCCTGCTGAAGACAGCAGGTCAGCACCTCTGAAAAACAGGCCCTGTAACTACACTAGTGCTGCTGGATGCTAGCTGGTGGTAAAACAGCTTGTACATCTTGTGACTGGAAGTTCAGAAACACAATCACAAAAAAAAAGGTATGATTAAGGCTATGCCTTCTAGTTCTCTGGGAAGTAGAACAGACCTGAATATCTCTGTATTTGCATTTATGGATTACCAGAACCTTTTTCTGGTACCGATCTAAAATGTCAGGACATCTGCATCTCAAGAAGCTGAAGATCAGATCTCTCATTATTTAACCTTAGGCTCTTCAGAAAAAAAAAAGGTGGAAAGTATAAATAGACACAAAAGCCCGCATACAGCTGAAAATACAAAATATTAGAAAAATATTTGATACATTGTTCATTTGGTTGAATTTGCATATCTATCTAACTGGGGATGGATTAACATAGTTGGTTTTATTTTTTTATTAAGAACGTGAGCTAATTTGATGGAAGTAGTGAAGATTTTACAAGGAAGAAAGGTGAGAGCATACCTGTGTGATCTATTAACCATACCAGTTAACCAAATCCTAACAGAAAACTGAATCTGTCGGACTGAAGCTGTGTTAATTTATTGCTCTTGGTAGTTGAACATTGACAGGGCATAATTTTAACCTGTCCCATGATTTGGAAGATTTTAATATGTAACAATTTAAAAAGCCAATTGCTTACCACCCAAAGCCGTTTTCACAGATCACCAGAGTAACCCACTGCTGTTACTACGTCCATACTTGTGTTTTAAGTTGTGACAGGATGTGGGCTTGAGTTCGCTGTGCCGTGGGGCTTGAGCCACTTATGTCCATGCTGTGTGTAAGAGAAGGGCTTAAGTTTAAGCCAGGCTTTTCCCGTGCCTGATTTTCCCAGCCTGGCTCCCTGACAGCGCGCTCATGCTGGATTCACAGAAGCAGCATTGGTAGCTGTGGCATTTGGACCAGAATGAGAGTGGAGATCTACACTTGTCAATCAAGCCCTCAGCAACATGTAGAGAAATGTATTGGCTTCTGCGGGACTGTGGAAGCATAAACTGGAAGCAAGCAATTAATTTATCAGTCTACAAGAGGAGTAAAAGCAAGATTTACCCCAGAAGACAGTGTTGTAATTGGCTGAGACAAAGTACCATTGCGATCGTTTATTGATTATACCTCTAAATTTGCCACCTTATGAGCGTGACAAGGCACCTCAGTGACACAGTTAGCAATGATGGTTGTTCCTGCTGGTCAGAGCCCCTAATTTTTTATTCAAATTCATCCACCACCGCTCATTTGGTAATCGGAAAAGATGCAGGGAGCCAGTGCCAGACAATTTGAGAACGTGAGCCATGGTCCGACTGGCACCACTGCATGGCTAAGTGCATCCAAGTCGGAGTGTTGCATTCAAGAAGAACAGAACAAAATCAGTATGGGAAGTCTTCTTCAAATGCTATCAGCCACCAATGGAGTGCAACATAAAGCCCAGTCTAGCCTCAGAGCCCTCATGCAAGCCAGTAATTGAAAGCAAAACAAGTGCATTTTGGAAACTAATGTTGCTTTATTTGGCAAGGACTTCTCATTACACCTCATTTTAGATAGCAAGTTGGAGGTAAGGCAATATTTGGATTGGACATTATTGTTCCTTAAGCAGAGGTTGAACCTCTCTATTAGGTCAGCACTGATAACTCCCAGCCTGCCAAAATTTCTGCCCTGGTTTAAATACCAAATCCGTCACATCACCTCCCTAATTTGTGCTTTTCTGAGTCTCAGTATGTGAGAGCATTTATAAGATCATTTTCAGATAAATGGAGCTTATCATGTGTGTGTCAATTCAGACTTTGTACAGTCCATAGGCTTGGTATTCAAAAGTTATGAAGCCACGTGGCTCATTGGGTTGAAGGACGGTTCTGTGGGAACACACAGGTGTCTATTAGAACAAAACAATTTATAGCAAAGCTTCGGTGAGAGTAACAGGTCAAAATTGCAAAACTCCACAATGAAACAGAAGCAGGATTTTTTTCCCCCGCATTATACTGTGATACAGAATGCGTGGCAGGAATTTATACGGGCGATTCAGCTGCTCCATTTCTGGCTTAGTACATAATTTCAGGGTATAATTCTAAGAAATGGGAAGGGATTTGTACGTGACCAAATAATGGACAGGGCTTGAGCAGCTTATAAGTCACCTCATTAGTGCCATATAAATAATAAATTACTACTAAATTGGTGTATAATGCCAGTTTCAGATTCAGGGCTGTCCAAGAACAGCCTCTCATATATGAGAAGAAATGTCTGAAGACGTGTGGAATACAATCAATCTCAAGTTGTGCTGAATGCAAACCTACTTCTACTCTCTTGCCAAACAAATGTGATTAATGAGGTGCTCTAACATTTGGTCAGAAACTGAAGCACACAACTATTCTGCAGCTGGACTCAATAACAAAAGGAAAACAAACAATCTCAATCAACATTAAAAAAACCCACATAAATTAAATAAGGATGATCTAAAAAATCTATCTTGCTTTATTTCTGTTACATTAGTTATTTCTCTACATACATATATGTAGTGTAGCTTTTTATCTAGCCAGCTCTTCATCAGGAAGGCAACAGATTGTTTCTAGCTATTTTGACTGCTTATTTTTTTCTTTTTTTTCTCCTTTTGTTTTTGTCCTGTGGCTGTTTTGACAGCTTGGGAAATCTAGACTAGGATGAATTAGAAGATTTGGCAAAAATGCTTCTTGATTCTTACTGTTAAAGAGGTTGACCATCCAGTGAGATGCATCCATACGCCCTCATGAATGTAACAGCTTTATAACCCACAGCCATGCGGTGGACAATCTTTTCCTTTTCCTTGGTGTATAGCCTATGCCATTTGGCAGGCTACGTGCTGGACAAATTTCACATGCCTTTCCGCAGTGCATAGCATGCGTGTCTGGATAATGCAGTCTCAGAAGATTGTCCAACCTCAGTTTAGTAAAGAGTGAGGTCTAATAACTCTGGCGGGATTCCTACTTGATGTGGTTACTTTTCTTATTGTCAGGCACTTGGAGCTGTGAATGGTATGATGGAGGTGTCCAGGGTCTCAAAGGAAAGAGTAATCAAGGAAGGTGAAGACCACGCGGGGGAACTGTTTGACATACGTGACAGTGTTACCTCTCAGGAGAGCTAAGAGCTGTCTCCACTGCTGACTCGCTCTGAAAAACATACCAGCCCATTTTTTTTTGCCTTTGCAAGTTTTTAATTTGTTCAGTGTTATCAACATGACTGACGATGTTGTGGGATGCCTAATCCCTTCACCACCAGAATAGTAAAATGTTCAGAGCCACAGCTAGTATTTTCTATTTTATTGCTCTTGTTTTAGGCCCAGAAATCCGTCCACGTTTCTATGTGCACCTTCTTTACATATAAGGGAATCAAGCTGGTTTATGTAATTCCATGACCAAAAAAAACCAACCTAAAAAAATTAAAATGTCTAAGAAGCAAAGTCCCTTGTAAATCATCAGCACAGCAGTTGATCTGTGATACCGGAAACAGAGATCACTGTTTGCTTTCACTGTAAAAATATATTATCCTATTCTTATAGATGGCAACAAATTGTCTTCTTTCTTTCTATCAGATGTACAGAGCTGTCCTCTGTAATATTTTTTAAATTCTATTAACAGTCGCTGCATATTATCCTATCATCTTGTTACCTGGTTTATTTTATTAGCCTAAATGTATTAATTTTAGTACACATTAGTACTTACTTTGCACGGAAACATTTCTGAATATCTAACTAGAGGCAAAGTTAAGGAGGAATGATGATGTGTGAGTTTATAGTCAGCTGCTTTGAGAAGAAATAGACAAATAATGTGAAAAGACAGGCGATTATCTTATGAAAACAACAAAGATGCATCGGTCTTATAAAAACAGTTTTTTGAACAGGCGCTCAAAATATGAAATCACAGGACTACTTGTGAGGGACTTTACTTGCCTGGAAAAAATACAATTAAAATGTTATTTTAAGATTTACATGTAATTCCCCTACCCCCAAAGCAACAATATATAAATGTGTAGTGGTTTATCATTTCAATGTCATAATGAGAAAAATACCTGAAAATATGGCACTGCATGGATGTGGGGTTGTACGGTCTGTAACCACAGAGATTCAGAATGAAACTGGAAGCATTATAATGCAAGCGAGGAAGAAGGAGGAGGACAGATTGTAAAAGCCTCTGTAACTACAACCAGCAAAAAAAAAGTTCTGCAAAAGATCATTGAAAAACACCTATGTAATCATACAAATCCTTGGGAGACCGCTAACACTTGGTATTGGAAACACACAAAGATAAATGGTCAAACAAAATTCAGGACCACATCCTCAGCTGCCCTAGATGTGGTATAACTCAGAAAAGGGTAGCCCTGAGCCACTCTTCCTTTCTCTGGTCACAGGGCTGCAACGGGACTATTTCAGCCCTGCGGTCTGAGTGCTGAGCTCCGCCACACCAGCTGCACCTGCTCTGTAAGGACCGCTTCTCTGAGCAATGGCTGGCCAGGAGGGCTGTATCTTTCAGCCCTGGCTAAACACATCTCTGCAGCGCAGGAAGAAGCATCACGGAGAGGATTTGTGGCAAGCAGCAAGATCCCTTGCTCCTGTGATAGAGCACCCTGGGTGTTGAAGGAAGTAGTGTAATAGATTGCAAGATGGGTCATTTCTTTGTCAAGGTAAGAGCCTCGATTTGAGGAAGTATCTGTGAAAATCTTCCACTGAGACTCTTCCACTACCTAGAAAGAAGGAACTTTGTTATCAGGAAACCCCAAACGTAACCTCTGCAGAACCCCAAGTATTTATGAAGAATCAGTACCACTTACGCAGCTTCAGCATCCTGCATTAGCTCTGGTCCTGATGAATGACTTTGTAGTCACAGACTGTCCTCCCAGAATTACACGGAGTTGGAATGGAGAAAGTGCTCTTCTCTATACAGCCCTTTCACTACACTAACGTCTCTTCAAAATCCTCTGTTTCCTAGCCTGTGCGCAGAATCCAAAATGCATGGGCAGCTGTGTGGAAAAGGCTTACTGAACATGCTTTCTGTGGAAGGGGAAGACGACAACTGTGAGGAGCACCCATTTCATGCTCAAATGTTGTGATAATAGGCAATCTGGGCAAGAGAAAGGAAAGAGCAAAACACACAGCTCTGGATGAAACCCCCTGCTCATACTACTGGTTAAAAAACAAGGGGGAACACAGGCATAAGAAAGAAATACAGAAGGAAAAAATCAACAAATAAAAAACATTATACCAGATAACAAGTTAGATGATCTCCAAGGAGAGACAGCACTAGGAACCAGGCTAGTGTCATTTTTGGGACCATAAAGGACTTCACCATACCTCGCCTAGGAGGGCATGGTTTCTCTTCATGAGAACAAAGAGGCTGAGAACAATGGCCACAACATGTCTGGTATATATTTTTTCTTATGGAGTTAAGCAGGGATCATTTTGCCCATTTTAATTTCATTCTTGCCAATAACTTGTATAACAAATCCAGAGAAGAATAATAGGTATATTCTTCTTAAAATACTGCTGTATTTTATCTATGGAGAAACCTTGGGAAAATGCCTGTACAGCTTGGCCAAATGGTTAACGGGAAAACACAACTATGTGAAAGTATCTGAATGATGTAAGCTAGAAAAAAGGGAGAGGAACAAATGGACATATTGTCTGAGATGGCTATATTACACATAAGAAAAGTTGAACAAAAGAAAAGATAAACCCTAATACCAGAGGAAGTAATTGCAGAAAAAAAAAATTGTAAAAGCCACATTTCTCATGTTGTTTAAACTCCACTGCACCAATCGCTTTACAAAGCCTTTAGATGGAGAAGCCAAAGCTGGGCAAGGAGACACATTACTTCATCTTGTTGGTCTTTTACATTTTTCTTTATCTATCACCCAGCCTTACAGCAACCAACAGTCAGCCACAGATGGGAAAGCAAAAGCCTGTGGCACCAGTAAGCCATCTATTACCTGTGCCACAAAAGCGTCTTGTACCTTTTGTGTTAGGTGTGACATTCCCATTCTTCCGCTACGCATGTACTGATCGTTCTTTCTTTCATATCTTCATCTTGGCTTTTTCTAATTTTTCTCCTGTGATTTTCTTTCTTTTGAATAGAAGCTGAATTAAAAGGGTCTGTTGTTCAGCCTAAGAACTGTAACTTTTGGTTTCAGAATAAGTATATACACCAAAATGCAAGGCATTGCCCACTTAGTACAGTCTGAAAACATGCATATTTTAAATTATTTTTTAATATAAAAATAAAAAAATCTTTCATGAGCAGTAGTATAACTTTCAGGAGTCAAAACTACCCTTATCTCAAATATCATGAGATTCTCCCTGGACTATTTCATACCTTCTCATGGGGTTATCTAGACCCAGATTGTCTCTCCATTCTTGCTCTCTTCACAGTGCTGACATCGTCTCCATCCATCACCTTTCGACACCTTAACATACATGGTTTCAATTTCATAGTTTCAAATTACTTTCACTTAGAAGCAGTGTAGAAGGAATCCCATCATTGGTTAAGAGAAATGTCTTTCCTATTCTTTTTTCTGGATGGTGCCTGAGCAATTGTCATAACCACTCAAATAACTGACTCACCTTCCAGACCACAGAACGCAACCTCAAACAAAAAGGTCCTCACTCCTGTTTATGTCTTTCTTTTGCCTCTACTGTTATCACACATCATTGTTCTACCTTCCAATAGTGTTTCCATTCAGCAGAAATAAAAGTGTCCATAATGATATCATTCTTTGGAAGTCCTGTGCTTCCTTCATGCAGCCAATTTATAAGAAAACTGAGTTTGCTGTCAAAAAGATCTGTCTTCAGATTTCATGCATGGCCTATTTTTTAGATCTTACAGCAGCTCTGCAATTTTTTTTTTTCTCTGTCATATAATGTAAGTTGCAATAAGTCACTCCCATTGCGATTGCTGGTGTTAGCACGTTGAAGGGATCAATGCATGTACCACAGCGTTAACCACAGTGAGTACTGTGGTTGATAATGGCAGTGCTTGCAAAGATGAATCACCAGCTGGGAAAGCAGTTCAAGAAAAAGAAACACAAAAAAAAACCCCAAAACAAAACCAAAAGAAACTCGCTCCACCAGAAAGAACATCCAGGGAAGAGATGGGAGTGTAACTGGGAATGTACATTTTGTAACATACCCTAATTTGAATATGTTGCTCACTGTATGGACTTGCCCTTACAAATCATGATCTGAAAATACTTTATTGAATAATGGGATACACTGAAAATTTATGGTTTTGTTCATTTTTCTCACTGCTTCAAATGATGGTTCTATACCTTCCTGTAAAAGAGCTTTTCAAACATCAGAAGGTCTTATGAATCTTTGCAGAGTTTTGTATTTCACATTTTCTTAACCCTTGCCCCACTACACTAAATGATTGCCTGGGGAAGGATTATTTTTATTTGTGCTTTCCTACCATCTACTATTCCAGGCCCCCAAACTCTCTGAGGACCTTCACGTGAATGCTTTCTTACAAATCATGTCCATCACCCCTCACTGACAGCAAAGGCAAGAAACACACCACCGTAACTCACAGGACAGAACAAATCAGAACAGTGCTACAAGACAGGAACGATTCCCTTGAACTGCTTCCCACCCTACGTGAAGGTAAAGAGGGTGAGTCTTAGTCTTTTCTTGTAGTGAGGGAGATGCTGAAATACTCCAGCTACACCATCAAGTATTGCATGGGGAGACAGAGGGAGACTTTGCCAATGGACTGGCTGGCTCGCTACATTTTAAGAGCTTTAGGAATTGTTAAAAAGCTCTTCCCCTCAGAATGACTCCAGATGAACAGCACACAGTGCTGGCAGCAGCATGCGACACTCCTATTTTCGTATTCTAGTTGAATACAAGATGGGCCTGGAAAAGAGAGGATAAGCACAATGGCTTTTGAGGAAGAAGACACCTTCTTTCCAACTTCTTAAGGGTCAAGGCTCAAACAACTGGAGGGCCAGTCCATAACCATTCTCTCAATCAGCCAGTCAGCTGGAAAATATTACTGCTCTTCACACACAAAGGGCTCAGTTACTACAGCAGTCCTTTTGCTACTTCCTTCATTTTCACATCTTCTGTGCAGAATAAGTTATGAACTATATTAACCACAGACAAGTTTTTTTTCCTAAGCCCCAGCATGACAATCCAAACAATACCTGTCAATCACCTTTTGTCTCAATAGCAGAGAGCAACTCCAACCCTTGCCTTCATTCGGGAAATTGTAGATAGGAAGAGATAGAAATCAAAATAAACTCTATGACCTGATGTTTAAAGCTGTTAAGTTTTCTTAAGAACAGCCAATGTAAGAATACCCGGAGTACCTTAAATTTCAAAAGGATGTTAGGGTATTCTGAGAGGGAAAAATATGTTCACATTTTAGAACACTGTGCATGTCTGAAAGTTAAACAAATCAGAACTACCTACAAATGAACAGTACAGTTTTCCCCTTCGTGGACTCTACCGCTGTTTTCCTAAACATTAAGAGTCAAAGCGTGTTCACTATCAGCCGGGCACCTATCCTGTCACTGTACATTCACATTAAAAAACCCTCTTTCCAGTGCGCGTTACTCATAAATGTGCTCAATCAGACTGATTCTCTGCCCTTGTATGTTCTACGGTGAATTAGGAAAGGGTCTGTTAAAGGATGATACAGGCCATTCTTTTGTGATGGTCTGCAGTTTTCTCTCCCAATACATTTTCTTTTTATTTAGCACTTCCATTTTTATCCTGTGTTCCTCTTCGGCCATCTCACACTCTCTTTCTATTTGCTGTATTTTTGCCACATGAACTTCATTCATTTGGATTAACTGCAGTTGCAAAATTGACATTTGCTGATGATGTTCTTCCTCATGCATCTTTTTCAGAGCACTTTCCTGAGATGCTTTACTTCTGTAGTTCTTATCTGCTGCTATTCTGACATCAGAACATGAAGGCTCAGGTTGGGAGGTACCTTCACATACTGGGAAATGTACCAGCTCTTTCTCTTCGTCACAGAGTTCTCTATTTGAGACAACAAATGACTCTGCAAAACATAAGAGGAAACAGTATTATAGCATTCCCTTCTTCTCCCTCAAGAAACACGAACTTGTGATAATATAGTTATTGGTGTATACATCTAAACCTTGTGCTTCTGTACCATAGTACAGGAGCCACTACATAATGCAGTTCTGTTACAGCACACTAAGGACATAATGGTCTGAACTGAACCACTTTGGGCTCTGTTGATAGACCTCCATGGCTATAATAGGAGCTCAGAATGCTGAAGTGCATGTAGACATTTATAAGTGGACACCTAAATTTAGGTGGCTGAGCCTGGAGCTGAACCTTCACGCAGCTGTTCAAGCCAAATCCGTATATGACTTGCAGTACTTTTATGAAAGATTTGAATGTCGGGTGAAGAGCTGCATCAACATTAATACCAAGAGACTGAGGAAATACTAGGAAGAATACTACTTATTCCTTCCTTATCGCTACTGTACATGCTGTAAGTGCAGTGGTGTATATTTTTAGGAAAAAATTACATTATTCTAACTTTGAAAGGTTCTACCAATTCTACTGAAATAAGAGAAACTACTCATGGAATAAAATAGTAACCACTGCAAATAAGGGTCTCAGAATACATTCCTTTACAAATCCTGATTACTACTTACGGTAAATACAATTATGAAAGAGACATTGTAAGAATATTGTCTAACAATGTAGTTAGTTACTGTTGTCTTTTGAGCAAGGACAGTCTTCTGTGTGTGATTCTGACATAATAAAGTTTGCAAGAAACTGCCGTGGCCACCCTCCCTTCTGGTTTTGGATTATTCCTTCTGTGCATGCTTGCCAAATGAAGAAGAATGTAGCGCTGCACTTTTTCAAGAAGGCCATTCTCCAGTGTGGACTGCAGTGTGAAATATGGCTCTACATACTCTTTTTAGTCCTTGAAAACAAAGGGGGAAAGACCTACAGGGAACTCTTGCAGCAGACAATTGTGTATCAATTTGCTGCTGGTGGCTTTTTTTTTTTTTTTTAATGCTCAGACAACCTTTTCCCAACAAAATGATACTTTATAAGGATCAAAATATCCTTGGGACTGTTCTCTGGAAAGCCAGCATGATAGCTGTTGTGATGCTTGCCACAAAGTAGCAGATATGTCAAAAACTGATGAAAAAAAAATTGAGTAAAACCTCAGTTTAACTCCTGGGGGCCTAGGGAAATACACAGAGTCTTGTAATATCATAGCTGTGAAATTACTTTTCTATAACCAGCAGTCACAGCTAAGTGGAGAGATTTAGACTGCTGAAAGAGAATCACTGGCAAAAATCACATACAAAACAATACTACTTGCATCATTACAGTAACATTTATACCTTGACTAGAAGCATCAGGCTGATATTCAGAATCTTCTTCTGGTGGGCTCTGCAAAAAGTACATTTGCTCAGGCATTATGCTGGCAATCTTCTCTTTCCCTATGATGTGAGTATTTATAAGTGGACTAATACTTCTTTTTACCTTCTCCCGCCTTTCATGTGCCATTATCTTTTTTGTCCGTGCCTTGATATTTTCCCAGCATTTCTTTAACTGTTTGAAGTCTCGCAGTGATACACTGGGCTGTGAATTATATTCATGAGCTAGTGCTTGCCAGGTGCGTTGTTTCAGAGCAATAGTTCTTGCATCACTTTTTTTACATTCAAGCACGTATTTGTATTTTTCAACTAATGCAAGCAGCACACTCTTCTCCACTTCTGAGAAGTATTTAGCAGGCTTTATTATTTCGTTTTGCATTTTCTACTGTTTCTCCAAGAAGCCAAAAATCCTATGAAAACAATGTTGAAAGCAAAAAAACAAACACAAATTAGAGCTGGTTACGGTATCAGGAAACTGTGTTTCAGCAAATAACTCCTAAGCATAGCTTCTGATTCTAACACACTTCATTTTCTAGAATAGTTTGTGAGTAGTTCGAGAATACATAATGAAACATTCAGGTGAGATATAGTATAATTATATGCCGTTTTCTATTGCCACTTTAGTGGCTACACAGTTACAGAAGTATACCATAATGAGGAGAAGCGTCTTGTCTTTGTTACAATTTGTCTTGATACAAAATACTCAGTATTCAATTTACTAGTAACTTGTTTTTAATAACTTGTTTTCCTATTCATTGCACTTTGTTACAACCAGAGAGTTTTCAAAGCCCTGAACTGTGGAACAGGTTCTGAAATCCAGCCCTTGATAGCTTCGGGTTTAAGTCTAAAGCCACCTTCAGCAGGTTTGAGTTGCCTTTGGTACACAAAAGACCCTCTTCTGCCCTTGCTGACTGCGTATAACTAATTTCTCCCTTCTCTCTACAATATTTGAAACTTGTATGAGAAATGCTAGTAAGAAGTTCTCTTTTTAAAGACTTCTGTCGGTTTGGTTCTCCCCCATGCTCAGCCCTCCTTGACTGACATCCAATAGGCAGCAGGATCCTGACCAGTATTACAATACTGAGAAGAGGCAAGGGTTGCAAGAAGACATAAATTAATTACAGAAACTAAGCGCTCTGAAGGTACAGGTCCTTCACCCTTTACTGCTGACTCTGCGTGCGTGCACTCTTCCTTACGCTTGCACTGCTGGGCACCTCAGGAGCGAACGGCCAGGCTAAAAAGAGCTTTAGCCTCACTCAATACGGCAACTGCTATATACTTACACCATGTTAACGACTGCATCTCTTCTCAAGCCTAGGACTTACACAGTAAATAGGAAAAGGGTAGTTGGTACCAGGGAATTCTTAGCCATAAAAAAAAAGAATAAAGCAATGTTTCCTTGAATTATTAACACATGACTGTGCTGCAAAATGTAGTTTTTTCTTTTATCTTTCCACACTTCTTTCCCCATTCCCTCCCACTACAACTGTGTAGCCCCAATTACTTTTACATTTTGGAAAGAAACTTCTGGATAATTAAGTAGAAAATGGGGGAGCAATGCTGTCCTAGCTCACATTTTTTCTGGTTTTTATCATAAAACTCAGAGATGGAACATATATTAATAAGATAATTGGTTCATATTCCTAACAGTCTAGGACTCTCCCAAAATGAAATTTCTAGTATTTTGCCCATCGTTTCCTCTACTTCCCTCATAACATTACTTGAAGATGCAATAGATATCACTGTCAGATTTCCTCTTTTCAATATTTTTTCCTTAACTCCACTGCACTAGCACTCACATTCGTACCATCCTTGTAATTCCTTTCCTCTAAATGTCTTAATATTTAGTTATTCTTACCTCTTCCAGTGAAGGTAACTACTTATATTTACAAAGAAAGATAACAGACAAGCTAATACTAAAATGAGAACCCAACTCTGACATAAGAACAGGAGCTTTCTGAAGTAGTCCATAAAATATGACAAAACCCAGCAAGACAAAAGAGGAGGAGTCAAAGAATAGAGGAGGCAGTAGAACAAAGCCTAGAATAGCAAAACTGAAACAAAGTTAATAGAAATAAGTAATAGTCTGAGTTTAAGTTAAGTATGTTAAGTCAGTAGCAGTAGCTCAGTTGTACCCCTACTGAAAAAGAGGCAACAAACACTCAGTTTGTACTTTCTGTCATTGCTTAACTGGGTAATCACCAGGCATGCACTGACTGGACAGCCGGCACCTACGTGGTTCTTGGCTAGTCACAGTTTTGCTGTCTCTTACCAAATGGTGGTATCATGAGGACATGGGAGAGCTGGAGTTTTTGCAGCAGACAGGATTTAGGGGACAAAGGCAAAGATCCATAGGAAACCAGACTTTATTAGTTCTGCTGCTTGCAGAACAGCTTGTTTATTTTGCAAGAAAGAAAAAGGTGGAAGAAGGAAGAAAGCTGGGTGGTTGAGCGTAAGGAATACAGTTCCCTGATCCACCACGTGTTGGTGACAGGAATTCTTAAACACCTATAATCCCACAGAACAAACTAAGTGTATGTAAACAAAACTGAAAGTATCACATACCAATCATTATAATGTCTAGGTCTAATAGACAGAAGAGAACATCTGCTTCAGAAGTTCCTTAAATAAAAAATAAATTAAAAAAATAAGCAAAGAGTCAGGAAATGGACATCCTTACAAAGAGTTCTGAAAACTGGCAACTTCACTCCATGAAACAGCTCTCAAAACATGTAAAATAAGAGACCTGTAATGAAACTGACTCTATCTACTAATCTATTTTACTTACATACTTATTGTACCATTCCAAACCATTGAGCTGCTTTGGACAGCTGCTGAAATGAAATTCTTGGGACTAAATATTGATGCTTCAACCTGTCTTAGCCTCAATTTCACCAAGGAACAGGATGAAAACCAGTCCCACCAGCAAGTCATAAGGTCCAATAGCTTATGACCCTGAAAAACCAGGATCAGAGACTCTGTGTGATCAAAAATGGCTGATTCTGCCTTCCACTGATGCATATAAATCTTACTTCTAGCTTTGAAAAGATGTGAGAATCTCAGACCAAAAATCATGGCATGTTTGTGTGTAGAAAATCCCTTTAATTACAAGAACTTTGGAGACTAAGTTAAAAAAGTTAAACGATGGTACCAGGACTTCAGGCACTAAATATTTAGCTACACAGACTGGCAGAGATCAACTGATATCAGTAAATATTTAAAACATTTCCAAATATGACTTCATATATATTAACAACCTATGTACTAGCACAAAAGCTCATCTTTCATGGGTGGAGCCACAGCAAACCCTTAAGTACCGCTTTCATACCACACTATCATTTATTACTATTATTTTTACTGTGGTAGCATCTGACATCCCCAGTCATAAGCTCAAATACTGTACCTTTAAGAATGGAAATGTAGGTCCTACTCTGAGAAGAATACAATGTATTAGTCTTCCCTTCCCCCATACACATTCCTAACTATTTTCTCCTACACATGACACAAGTACAAGTGTGTCTTTCCATGAAAAAGCCAGGATTATGATCTAGGATGCATAAAAGAACTCAAGACCTGGTGAAAGCAGTTTAATGCACTTACTACACAGAAGAAAAGAGTTCTTGAAGATTCTTTTCAAGCTCTTACATGCTTAGCCTTCTTGCTTCAATATATTAAAGCCCATTTTCAATTAGGGGAACTGAAAGCACTCAGAGATGTCAGAGAACTTAGAATACTGAGAAGTTGCAGCAAAACACCACCGTACATTTATATTCACCTCTTTTTCTTGGTACATATCAATCACCTTCTGGCAGCCCACTGGCTCCTCTGCGGAATATGAGAAAGGATTCTCACAAGCCCAAACAATTTCCATGTCGAGGCTAAAAGATCCTTCCAGGACATATGCCCAGGATATAATTTATCATGTAGGAATCTGTGCTGAAATGGAAGTAGTTTACTGTGTATAGCTCATACAGTAAACAGGATTGATTTGGGAATGTGTAGGCACATGAGGACAGTTGCACAGTAAATTTTAAGAAACAAAGAATGGAAAGCTCTCCCACTCTTACAGGTGCCCAGGCTGTAAGACATGTGCAGTAAGGAATTACTTTATCCTAAATATCTTCTCCTGGCATGGCTCAATTCACAACTTGCCTTAAAACAAACCAGTGTCCTAAGTACTTGTCCTCTCACACAAACCTTTATCGCTTTAAAATAACAAAAATATCTCTCAACTCCTCCTTTTTACTTTGAAATGTTGTGTGGCACTCTTCTAAAGACTATAAGGGATGTGCTGTGATCTGCTGGAAGAATGTCTTGAAATAAAATTACACAAGTGAAGAAGTGTGCATATGTTCATAAATACAAATATATGTATTATTTTGCTTGCACACACCTAAACATACACCCAAACTCCAACCAGTTGCAAAGAAGCCCATTTAAAAAAAAAAAAAATCACAACACTTCAGGTTGGCATGTATGAGCATTTTCAGTCCCTGAAATATTTTTTTTAGGCATAAGAAAATGCAAAGAGAAAGTTATGGTGAAAGACTTAACCCAAATGTTAAGGTTACACTAACCAAACCCAAAGAAAATAGTTTGCTAGCAAACTATGGTCACTTATGGTGTGAAAATGGAATTCGTTTACCACTGCCAACAGGATTACAACCAGAAATAGTTAATGATTAAAAAAAGAAAATGTATTTATCCAACTTAAACTGCAGATGAAGCTTTAAGCATAGTCAGTAATTAACAGCATTGGAAATCAATCATAATTCTGTCCTTTTCATCCAGTGTTTGAGGCATGGAACTGCAATGACCAAAACTAGTCACAACAACAGGTTTATATTTCATTTGAATGACAGAACCAGCAGTAAACAACATCCTTCTTCCTCAAATGTTAGGTTTTCCTCACAGAGCTTCCATCAGAGTGTTCCAGGCCTGACCCTGTCTACCTTGAGACTTGAAATCACTAGGTAATTAGGTGCATATTACAAATATGAATGAGATCTATATGGAAACTGTGTTACATATAATCGGATTTAAAAAAACCAAAACTCTTCAGGTGTTTCCTCCCCCCGTTTTAATACAAATTAATAGTTATCACGGATCACCCAGCAAATGAACAAAATAATCTATTAGTAAAAATTCACAGTACTTTGCCGAAATTTCTCCCGGCAAATTTTATATACATGCAAATACATTTTTTAAAAATATATATAATATTACATTATATATACACACACAGAGATATATTCTAAGCGGGTCATCCCGCTACCTATGGAGGACACCCAAAGCAGTTTGTGCAAAGAAAGGTAATGGACGCAGGTTGTTATTTCGAACGATTGTCTGAAATTCATCAAAAATAGGCATAAACAAGAATCCTACCAGACTCTCCTGCACCCGAACTTCTCAAACATTAACTCGAGCTTGTTTTTATTTCCTCGCTAGCTCCTCTTCTGCTTGAACGAGAAAGGAGAGCAGGTCCCGGCTCGACAAAGACGACCGCTCCACCCAGGGTGGGCATGCAGGCTGCGGCTGAGGCGCGGGTTCAGGGACATCTACCGCGGCAGGAGGAACGGGCCCAGCGCCCGCGGAGACCGCGCTCTGCGGTGTCGGCGGGGACAACCCCACCCTGCAGCCCCCTGGTCTCTCCCTTCTCGTAACAAAGCGCCGCCGGCTCCCCTCCCCTCTCCTCCTCCCCCCCGCGCTGGGCGGCCGGGCCTGCCTCCCTCACCTCCTCGCCGGCAGGTCGCCGGCACTCCTTCAGCTCCCCGCAAACCCCGCGCTGGATTTCCGCCTCTCCAGAGGAAAGGCGGCGCGGCACCGGCCTCTCCCCCGGGAGGGGCTCGCGGGGGGGG